>NW_005353490.1:537623-540746 GCF_000412655.1 Myotis brandtii | reverse complement strand
GTCCCAGACTGCGAGGGGGCGCGGGCCGGGCCAAGGGCCCCCCCCCCCAGTGCACAAATTTTTGTGCACCAGGCCTCTAGTTTATCTATAATAGTGAGAACTAATTACATAAATTATTGTTCATACACAGAATCAATGGCTATATGGTCATTACAAATGTTCTACTAGTATAATGCTCACACCAACAAGTACTAGCAAGGATAAATCCTTGGAACTTTAATAAGCTGATGGTGGGACTATATATTGGCAAAGCACTTTGGAAAATTATGGCATATCTACTTAAGCTGAACAGACACATAATAGGACCCAGCAATTCCACTTCTAAAAGAAGTGTGCATATATTCTTCAGGAATGTGGACATTAAGTGCATCAAAAGTCATGAACAAAAATGTCGTAGTTGAATGGAAAAATTAGTCTATTTATACAATGGCATATTATAGTGGAGAGAGGGAGAGAGAGAGAGAGATAGAGAGAGAGACAGAGAAACATCGATAGGCTGCCTCTTGCATGCCCTGGCTGGAGTGCTATCCTGCACACTGAAAAGTAGAGGGAAGGCTTCGATCCTCAGTCAGGGCACATACTCGGGTTGTGGGTTTGATCCCTGGTTGGGGCAGGAGGCAACCGATTGATATTTCTCTCTCACATCGATGTCTTTCTCCCTCTCAAATCAACTAAAAAAATAAAAAAGAAAGATAAGCCAATAAAAAAGAGGATATACATACAGTATAATTCTATTTTTTAAAAAATATATTTTTATTGATTTCAGAGAGGAAATGAGAGGGAGAGGTAGAAACATCAATGATAAGAGAGAATTATTGATCAGCTGCCTCCTGCACACCCCACACTGGGGATTGAGCCCACAACCTGGGCATGTACCCTGACCAGGAATCAAACCATGACCACTGAGCCACACCGGCAGGGCCAGTAAAATTCTATTTTTATAAGACTATATAGGTAGAGATGAATTTATATATAAACATACATATACAAATGACTGGAAAGATACACATCAGAGTGTTAATAGTATTATCTCCGGATTATGTATTATTAATTTTTATTTTCTCTTCCCTTTATTATCTAATTTCCTATAATAAAATTTTCTTTATTAGGAAATAGTTTTTTAAAGTAACATGTTTTATTTGGTTTATTATGTCAATATTTCTTAAGGTCCTCTTAACATTGCAGATAGATGACGCCTTACTATGGGATAAGCACCCTTCAGAGAAAATTGCACAAGATATTGCACATTTACTAATAAGGAAGAAAGTGAGGCATCTCTACTTGATAACTCAGGTACTACAATAGGAACAACTACAGAAAGTGACCAAGATCCCATGGGTGCAGTCACGCTGCTGGCTCCTTCCCTGGTTTCCACTGTCAGGAGGGAGATACCTTTCAATGGAGGCTCATGACTATCGTGGAACCCACAGGCTCTCTCTGAACTTTCCAGGTTGGATCAGTCAGTCTAAAGTTTATGGAAGCAAATACACTTTCAGGTATAGGAAGTCAAGAAAGGTATTGAGGGTGAGGCAGCCAACCCACAGCACCAATATCACTGAGAAAAAACAGAATTCAACTAGAATTTACTTACCCAATCCTTTCAATTTCCTTTTTAGACCTCTTCTCTCCTTACCTTCTCCTGTTCTTCTTATTTTTTTTCCCCTTCCAGTCTTAGCTAGGCTTCAAGTTTGCATGTATGTGGCTCTAAACCAAAGTGAGCAGGACTGCCAACCTGGACCTTTACTTAAACCATTCTTATATTCCTCTATTTTTCAGATACAAATCTTGAGTTATGCTAACTCCTAGGGGCAGTCCATTTCACCTAACCTTTATAAATATTTCTGAGTGGCTACTGGTAAAATGCTCTTAATACATAGTTCACAGTCTGAAGCAGCAGTTTACATCTTTAAAAACTTAAAGGATTTTAAAGCAAGTGTGGTGAAGCTTCTTCAATAGCACCACACAGAGAGAGTAACGGTGGCAAGCAGCACCTCATAAACACACCTGTAAGTGAGGTGGGAAATCAAAGATAGAAGGTACGACTCCAGGTTTCAGTTTAATATTTGGAGCACTTCTGTCAAAATCTGTCTTCTTAAAGTGCCTTGAACACAACACATCTCCTTTTTTAGGCTCCCAAAAGCCTGCAGCATTCACATCAAGTCTTTTCATCGCTAATACCCATTTTCTTTTTACATTTTCATCTGTGGGGAATCTGGAAAAAACACAAAAAGTATTTTAAAATTAAACACTTATTGATATTATACTTGAATTAAGGATGTGACTAAATTAACTTCTTAACCAGTCTGCTATGACTCTTGGGAAATAGGACAGCAGAAACGATCAAGAGTCATGCTTTTCTAACTTTCAGTTTTAACAGGTTTTTCCACTAAGCGTGCTGTAGACATATGGCCCTCATTTAAATTTTTCTCAGGTTATACAGAAATTTCAAAGGGCATTTAATACTTTAGGGTAAGATCCACAACGGAAGGTTTTTCTGCGTCCAAGGACAGAAAATATCTGGGCAGAGGTCCTTCCGGCGGGTTGTAAACCGCGTGTAAGCAGCGCCGACTCTCCGGAAGGTGCGCTGAAATGCCAAGGAACGCCGGCAAACGCGGCTCTGAGCGGGCACCCTGGCAGGTTTCTTTACCTTCTGAACCCAATTACAAGCGTAAAGCTACCACTGTCACTTCCCATTTTAAGCGGAAAGGTTATTTAAAAAAGAGCCGGGGGACTGAAGTCCACAACTTAAGAGTGAAGTAAAACTGCTTCTGGCTTTTGAAAGTCCTGGGCTTAACGACAGAGAAGAGTCTCACACGTGAAAAGTCAGTCCCTTCAGCTTGGAGTTGGGCAGACAGCGGGAGGCGCATCCGATCGCCGAGCAGCATTTCACCATGACGTTAGCGGCGCATACCAGCACTGGAAGGAAGCGAACACGGCCGCGTTAGTGACTGCGGAGCCAGGGGACACGGCCGCCGCGCCCAGTTCCTTCCGGGTGAAGGGAATTCACACTAGAAAGCCCAAGGCGGACGGGCTCTTCCACCTGCAGCCCCGCTCCCACCGTTCCCGGGGGCTCGGCTGGCTCCGGAACGAGCCCAGTGGTCCCGGGCGGCGCTCCGGGGCGCG
>NW_005353490.1:537222-537474 GCF_000412655.1 Myotis brandtii | reverse complement strand
CCCCGCTCAGTCCGCTCTCCGCTAGTCGGAGCTCTCGGAGAGCACACGCTTCTCCCCAGCCCGTCTCAAAGCTGTCACCTCACACGAACAGTAGGTCAGAGGTTCTCTAATTAAAGCCTTTCTCCCTCAGTCTGTGAGTCCCAGGATGGCATGGTGGGGCGTGTTTTTCCCTTTTTTTTTTTGCGTTGTCCCCACGACTTAGCTGGTGACTGGTATACAGTAAATGTTAACACATAATTTGAAGAAATAAAG
>NW_005353490.1:535790-536976 GCF_000412655.1 Myotis brandtii | reverse complement strand
CGGCCCGAGAGGGGCCCTTCCCCGGAGGCCGCCGCTGTCTTTCTGACCCGAGCCACGCCCAGGAGTTCGGGCGGGTCGCCATGGGGTGGGGAAAGCAAAGGCTACCTAAGAGTCATTACCGTTAGCAGCGAGGAGAGCGACTAACGTCGACGACAGAGATTGCGTCTTCCTCGGCTTCCGCTCCGTCAGCCGGAAATCCCACTGCCCCGGGTCACGTGCTCAGCCGCCATATTGGCTCCGCTGGCCACCGCGGCCGGGAAGGGGTGTGCTAGGGCGGCGCTGTTCCTCTGGACGTAGTTTCCATCCTGGGAGAGCGGTCCTCGGAGTGTGCAGGGGAGGGAGCGGAGATGGCGGCCTTGGTGCGGGAAGATGGCGCCCGAGGCCCAGAGCGAGGGCGGCGGGGCTGCGAGCATTATGACAGAGGATGTCTCCTGAAGGTGACGACTGAATTGGGCTCTTCCCCTACGAGCTTCCGCCGGGCCGGGCTGGGGATGGAGTGAGCCAGGCGGTTAGGTCTGGGCTTAAGTTGGAGGCTGAGCTGTTTGTGAGGCTGCTCCCTTCTTCGCCGCCACCTGCGTTCCTGCTGCGGAGAACATTGTTGGCGAGGCGTCCACAGGCCGCGCATTTCCTCCTGTTTTGTACTTGGCAAGCAAAGCGGTCCTTGTTTGGGAAGAGCCTGGGCTTGCACATCGATCCCGTTATCAGTGGGTTTATTTATCTGTTTGTTTTTGCTGCTGGAAGTAGACTGAGGCAGTCTCGGGCCTGTGCTGGCTTTTCCCCAGGATCCCCTTCAGGTGTGATGAAATAATGGACGAGGGATAACAAGTAGAGAGTCTGATACGATTTCAGCTCCTGTAGTAGATACGCTTTTCAGCTTCATTCTAGAGTCAGTGAATGTGCCAGACCTGCCAAGGCGAACACGGATGTGTGAACTAGGAAGACAGTCTTGTAATTGCCACCAAGTAGGACGCGATGGGTAGGACAGTGCCTGATATGCATATATTGTTACTTTCGCGGTTCACTTTGAGAAACATTTCTAGTCAGTCTGTAATTTTAAAAATAGGCACCCATCTTCCAGTGCTACAGCAGCCCCACTGCCACCACACTGACCGCCTGATGGTGGCTCTCAGTGTCAGGTCTTGGACACAAGCAAAAAAAAAAAAAAAAAAAAAAAAGGTCCTTGTGC
>NW_005353490.1:504041-535703 GCF_000412655.1 Myotis brandtii | reverse complement strand
GGAAAAAATATATATATTGCAGCCCTGGCTGTTGTGTTCAGTGGTTAGAGCATCGATCTCTGAACCAGGAGATCCTGGTTCAATTCCTGGTCAGGTGCGAGGAGAACTGCCTGAGCTGCGAGGCGGGCCTCACACAGCTGGGGGCCTGGTGCATCGCCAACCACACCTGCAGCAACGGTGAGCGGGGCCTGGAGCGGGGCCTGGGACCCGGCACCGCAGGGCAGGGACCCCCTACTTCCCCCCAATCTGACTGGGCCTCCCTTTTTTCTCCCCAGAAAGAAAAAAATAAAAAATAAAAATAGGCACCCATCCGATTCAAGTTTCCTGATTTCTTCGTGCAAGAAACAGTTTGAAGATTTTGCTTAGAAAGCTTGAGATTTGGGGCTCCACAACCCTACACCCAGATCTTAGCTTTGCTCCTTGATAATTTGAGCAAACTACCCATTTAGCGCCTCATATATAAAATACAGCTAATAATAGAAGTTCCTGTTGAAGAACTGTGAGGCCTGTAAAGACCATCTAAAGCTTTTTTGCAGGCCATGGTTTGGTGACTATTCCTCTCCTGCGCTGGGCGATCCCTTTGAAAGTTGGTCGTTCACCATGTGTGGTGTAAGGAATTGAATGCTATTCTTATGCTTCCGTTTCCACTGAGTTGTTCTGTTACTCTTTCAAGCTTGAGATCTAAAACTGAACTCAACATTTTAGCCCTCCCTCTAACCCCCAAGAAACTATGCATTGTATCTGCGTTTCATAACACTAAGCTAATGGGCCTTGAGTTATCAGATGCTTTTTTTTTTGTCCTTCCCCTCTGTCTTCCTTAAATACCAGAGGCCAAGTGGAAAAGTTTTTAGGAGGAAGTCATCAACTAAATCAAATGCTGCTGTTGGAGTAAGAGAAGAACTAAACATTGCTCAAGGAGGAGGTAGCTGGTATCCTGAGAAGCTTCTGTGGAGATACTGGGAGGAAACTTTATTGGAGTGTATTCAGGAGAGAATGGGATAGTGGAACTGGTAACAGTCTTCATAGGCAGCCCTTGGAGTGTGTTGTAAAAGAAGAAAACACAAGGCTGTGGTTGCTGGGAGATGTGGGGTCATGGGATTATTTTCCCGTGAAGATGGGAGATATTGCTGCATGTTTGTATATTCTTGGAAATGACCCAGTAAAGTGAGAACATTTTATAATAAATAGGAGGGAGAGGCAAAACGGTAGGAGCGCTGTCCTTGGGTATTCAAAGAGAACATGGAACCCAGTGCATAAGTTAGCCTTTAGTAATAGCATGGACTGTAGATTCTGTAACAGAAAGGAAGATAGAACATAAGGTACATTTGCAAGTACAGTGGGGCCTTGACTTACGAGTGTCCCGACTAACGAGTTTTTTGAGATACCAGCTGTCTCTCAGCCGATTTTTTGCATTGAGTTGATAGAGTAATTTGAGTTAACGAGCTCCTCAACGAGCTCAGCCTCGGAAGGAATTAAACTTGTAAGCCCCACTGTAGGTTGATAGGATTTGTGGATGTTCTCTTGATTATTTCTGTTATTTTCATAGTGAAATAAGCAGCAAGGTCATTCAGCAGATTGTAAGGAGGTAGGAAGAGGTGTTCAAGGTTTAAAGGGAGAGGAGATGTGAAGTAATCTAGGTTCTAGGACCTACACTCTGGAAGAATGAGGGAATTGACTGGGAAAACATGGTAGTAAGAACCCACTTTTTTTTTAGTGGTTATGACTTTAAATTGAGACCAGTCAGTGTTGAGGTGCTTTTTCTTGATCTGTGACCCGCTGTTCCTATGTAAGTTAAGTGGGAGAGAGTTGGATTTAACCAGTTGAGATTCTGGGTAAGTGAGTAGGTAGAGGAAGAGAGAAGGAACCCAGGGTGTGTACAGAAGAATTGGGGTGTGTTGGAAAGAGAGGAGGTAGTGTTTAGAGAATTCCATACTTGAAATTAAGTTACAAACACGCCTCAGTTCTTCTAGATTAGTGCTTCTCCATGTGGGATGAATGGACTTCTCAAGGTCAAAACTACTCTCCTTCAGTGTCTAATTAAGACATTGTCTTTTTAAGTGTGTGCAAAACTAGTGATTAATACTGCTGGCACCTTAGCACAAATCAAGGCAGGGGCACTGAACTGTGTTTTTTTTTTTTTAGTTTTATTCATTTCAAACAGGCCGGATCCAGCCCGTGGGCCGTAGTTTGCCCACGGCTGGTTTAGAGAATTCCATACTTGAAATTAAGTTACAGACACGCCTCAGTTCTTCTAGATTAGTGGTTCTCCATGTGGGATGAATGTACTTCTCAAGGTCAAAACTACTCTCCTTCAGTGTCTAATTAAGACATTGTCTTTTTAAGTGTGTGCAAAACTAGTGATTAATACTGCTGGCACCTTAGCACAAATTAAGGCAGGGGCACTGAACTGTGCTACACCTATATATTACAAAAAACCCAACAAAACAAAAAGCCAGGTTCACTTAAGAATGTCATTGATAAAACTTAAGCAGCAAAATTATTAATTTTATAAAATCTCATCCCTTGATTATATCTTTTCACGTTTGATGTTTTCATCAACCACAAATTAGGTGGTTTTGTGAGGAAAAGCTCTTGTGCAATTGTATTATGAACTGAACTATTTGCATTTTTTATTGAACAGCATATTTTTACTTGAAGTATGGTTATTCAAGCTTGGGTATTTGGTGAACATTTTCTTAAAAAGGAGAGAAGGGTGACTGTGTCATTACCAGGAAAACAACTAACTGATAAAATTTGAGCTTTCGCGTACCAAGTAAATTTTGGAAAACGTGTCTTAGTCACTGTGAGCTTGAATGCTTCCCAATACCTAAAAAAATTTCTGATGAGCTGGGTAGTGATATTACCAAATGTGATTTTTTGATATTGCATAATTCAGTGAACTGATACTTTCCAAATGACCTGTGCATGAGTAAAAGATACATTCAGAGTTCAAGATAGGTCAGTGGGTTTTACTGTAACAGGGAGAATAGTTTACTGATATGATTTCAGAGTCCATATTGCAGCTAACCAAGACTTGTTGATTTTTTGTATAGTATCAGAGAACAATATCCAAATTCTCCGAAAAGGCTATTAAAGTACTCCCATTTCCAGCTACATATTTGTGTGAGTCCAAAATTTCTTCAGATACTTCAACCAAAACTAATTGAATGTAGAAGCAGAATTGAGAACCCAGAAATTTTTGGGGAAAATATAACTTATTTTTCATTAAACTGTTAAGATGTAATGGGCTTGTTACTATTATTTTTAAAAGTAATAAATATTTTCAGGACCTATCAGTTTAATTTATAATATGGTATCAATAGATGTAATTCACATAAACAAAAGCTCTCTGGGATAATCAATAATTTTTAAGAGTGTAAAAGGGGTCCAAAACGTTGGAGAGCCACTGTTCGGTAGTATATGACTGAGCATATGTTGACGTGAGAAAGGCAAGTAACTGAGAGTTCAGGGTATTGGAAGGATTATTATTGTGGATGTGCAGATCACTAAGAGTTAGGACAAGAATAGTGTTGGAGAGAGAGGCAGCCAGTTGAGTGTTAAAATCTTTAAGGAATAAACTATATCATGGTAAGTCATGGCATAGGAAGTCTTCAGAAATGAGTGGGGAGCTAAAAGGTTACATTGTACTGGAAAGTATTGGGTTAGTTTGCTAGTCTGAAAACTTCTTAATGTACTAGTTGGGGTAAGGCTAAATGAATTGCTATAACAAAAAGACTCGAGAGTAAGGTGAGTTAAAGAATAATGAGTTCATTTCTCCTACTAACAGTTCCAAGGTGAGTGATCCTGTTTGTTGATGAGGCTCTGTTCTACATGATCACTCCAGAGACAAGTTTTTTCAGTTGTATTATTTTGCCATGTTTTAGGGCATATAGTCATCAGCTGGTTGCTGCCATGTACAGGTTTCATCTACGGAAAGGGAAAAGGGAACATGAAGGAGGAGTCATGCCTGGTTTCTTAATGAATATTCAGGCATGGGAGTGGCACTGATGTCTTCTGCCCATATTCTCTTGGTAAGAACTTAGTCATTTGGCCACAACTAACAGCAAGAATGTCTAGGAACTAGTATAGCTGGGAGGAAGGAGAGAACAGATTTTTGTGGACAGTCTTTGCCAATATTTAGCAATTGAAGTAGGTAAATGAATTTATCTGGAAATGTCAAGAAGTTGTTGCTGGCTTGCCATTTAGGGTGTTGGAGGGTTAATTTCTAGACTAGAGATTTGTATCTTTCATGATTCTTTTGTCTTTAAGGACAAGGTTGTGTTCAACTTGATACAAACATATAGATGTTGAAAAGAATAGTTAAAATATGCCAAGAAACAGTGAAATGTTATGTTTTGGATCAGCTTACCCAACTGATTTGTAGGTTGTATTCTTTGAACTTGTTCCAGGAAGAGGAGGAAGAAAATTTCTTTTTGCATTGCAAACTTGTCTTCTCTTGCTTATTATAACTCTTTTTCTCCCCTGGGCATTAGGCACCTTGCTGTGACAAGTTGTATACTTGCCGGTTGTGTCATGATAACAAGGAAGATCATCAGCTAGATCGCTTTAAAGTAAAGGAAGTACAGTGCATAAATTGTGAAAAAATTCAACATGTAAGATTTTATCACATTTTTATTTTCTTTATTTTAAAAAAATTTTTACTAAGGTGGTTTTAAAATTTTAATTGAGTATTGCCAAGTACGGCAGCTCTCAAAGTAAGCAATATCTTTGCTTTAAGTGTTTAAAACCTTATAAAAATAAAACTGCATATACTTTAACATAATTCTGGATATTCAAATAGTAATTCAAAATGTTTTGGTAAATTTATCCCAATTTTTACTTATGTGTGCCTTTTTTTAGGCCCAACAGACTTGTGAAGAGTGTAGCACATTGTTTGGAGAATATTATTGCAGTATATGCCATCTGTTTGACAAAGACAAGAAGCAGTATCATTGTGAAAACTGTGGAATTTGTAGGTACTGTATGTAAAATATTCTTTTCTAATTCTAGTGTATCTGGACAATAATAGTTTTTAAAGATCAACTTTATTGGAATATAATTACATCTAATAAAACACATTCATTTTAAGTGCCCAGTAAATTTTCATAAATATTCATATTTATGTGACTACCAACACAATCAAGATAAAGCATTCCATTATTCTAAACATTTTCTTCATGCTTTTTTTGTAATAATCATTTAATTAGCCCACCAACTATTGTGTGGCTATTTAACATTTTAACTTTGGGATATAAAATATGCTTGTATAATGAAGTGTTTTGTAAGTATCTGAGGTAGAAAATTAACGGTGGATTTTTCCCTTTTAAAAATTTGTTTTTAAAAGATTACAAAAGTTTTTATAAAGTCAGAAAATATGGAAAAGTAGAAAAGAAAAATAAAACCACCTACAGTCCAACCACCCGCTGACAAGCTACTATTCACATGTTGGTATATAGGAATTTTAAAAAAAATCCTGAAGTATTAGAATTATACAGAAGCATATATGTAGTGTACGTATGTCTTTCTTTTGATTAATGTTTTTATCTTAAGATCTGTATCAGCTTTCTTTTGATTAGTTTTTGCTTGTATATCCTTTCTCATTTTTTATTTGCAAACATTTTGTATAGTATTTACATTTAAGCTGTGTATCATGTAAGCAGAATATAATAGGGTTTTATGTTTTTATTGAGTTGATACTGATTTTTTTACTGAAGTATTTAGTCCATTTATTAATATAATTATATTAATTTCAATTAACAGTTTTAGTATTTTCTACTGCTGTAGTATTTACATATTTGTCTTTTTTCTCTGCATTCTTGCCACTTTTGGATTAATTAGCCTTTTCTATTCTATTTTTACTAGTAGCCCTGTGTACGAATTTGTGCACCAGTAGCTTGCTGCCACCTTCCAGTAGTTATCCGCCCGCTGCCCTGCCCTCCTGTGGCTCCCTCCGTCCCCCTGCCCCCCCTCATAGCTTGCTGCCGCCCACTTGTAGTTTGCTGCCCCACCCTCCTGCTGATCCGTGATTGGGTTGTTACGTGGTTGGTCATTACGTAATGATCATTTGCATATTACATCTTTGTTATATAGAATTAAACTCTGTAAGATGTTTTCCTGAACGGTTAGTATTCTCATATTTACCATTTCAATTGCTCTTCTATAATACCTTCTTTTTTAAAAAAATTTAAATAGTCTGGCTGGCGTGGTTCAGTGGTTGAGCATTGACCTATGAATTAGGAGGTCATGGTTCAGTTCCTGGTCAGGGCACATGCCCAAGTTGCAGGCTCCATCCCTAGTAGGGGATGGGCAGGAGTCAGCTGGTCAATGATTTGCATTATTGATGTTTCTATATCTCCCAGTTCCTTCTCTGAATTAATAAAAATATATTGAAAAAAATTTTTAAATAATTTTTTAATTCCAGTTGACATATAATATTATATTAGTTTCAGGTGTATACTCCAGTGATTAGTCATTACAGTGGGGCCTTGACTTACGAGTGTCCCGACTAAGGAGTTTTTCGAGATACGAGCCGTCTCTCGGCTGATTTTTTGCTTTGAGTTGCGAGCTAAAATTCGGGTTACGAGCCAGCTTCAGATACCCCACCGATAGTTGGCGCAGCGAACGTCAACAGTGAACGCCACAACATCAGCCCAGCATCACGTGTCTCACTCGTTCACTTTATGATTTGACATATGAGTAATTTGAGTTACGAGCTCCGTCATGGAACGAATTAAACTCGTAAGTCAAGGCCCCACTGTATATAACTTAATAAGTTATCATCTTGATAAATCTAGTGCCCATTTGACACCATACATAGTTATTAAAATATTTCTGACTGTATTCCCTATGCTGTACATTACATCCCCATGGCTATTCTGTAATAACTAATTTGTACTTCTTAATTCCTTCACCTTCTTCACCCATCCCTCCAGGCCCCCCTCCCATCTGGAAACCATCAAAACCTTTGAGTCTGTTTCTGTTCTGCTTATTTGTTTACTTTGTTTTTTAGATTCAATTATTGATAGATATGTATTTATTGCTATTTTTATGTTCATATTTTTTTCCTTCTTAAAGAAGACCCTTTAACGTTTCATGTAATACTGGTTTGGTGGTGATGAACTTCTTTAGCTTTTTCTTGTCTGGGAAGTTCTTTATATGTCCTTTGATTCTAAATGGTAGCTTTGCTGGGTCATCTTGGTTGTAGGTCCTCACTTTTCATCACTTTGAATTTGAATACTTCTTGCCAATCCCTACTGTCCTGCAGAGTTTCTGTTGAGAAATCAGCTGATAGTCTTATGGGAGGTCCCTTGTAAGTAACTAACTGCTTTTCTCTTGCTGCTTTTAAGATTCTCTTTTTGTCTTTAACCTTTTGCATTTTAATTATGATGTGTCTTGGTGTAGACCTCTTTGGGTTCATCTTGTGTGGTACTATCTTTGCTTCCTGGACTTGTATGTCTATTTCTTTCACCAAGTTAGGGAAGTCTTCTGTCATTTTTTCAAATAGGTTTTGAATTTCTTCCTGTCTCTCTTCTCCTTCTGGCATCCCCATGATGCCAATATTGGTATGCTTGAAGTTGTCACAGGAGGCTCCTTACACTCTCTTAATTTCTTTGGATTCTTTTTTATTTTTGCTGTTCTGACTGGGTGTTTTTTGATTCCTTCTATTCTGTATCACTGATTTGATTCTTGGCTTCAGCTACTCTACTGTTGATTCCCAGTAAATTAAACTTCATTTCAGTTAGTATATCCTTCATTTCTAACTGCTTCTTCTTTATGGTTTTCATGCCTTTTTTTTTTTTAATGCTGTAAGTTTATTGAGCATACTTATAACCAGTGTTTTAAACTCTGCATCTACTAGATTGCTTATCTTCATTTTGTTCTTTATGTGTAGTTTTGTTCTGCTCTTTTTTTGGGGACATGCTTTCTTGTCTCCTTATTTTGGCAGCCTCCTGTATTTGTTTCTATGTATTAGGTAGAGTTGCTGTGTCTCCCAAGCTTGGTAGAGTGGCCTAATGTAGTAGATGTCCTCTAGGGTCCATTGGCACAGGCTCTCCAGTCACCCAAGCTGGGCACTCCAGTTGTGTCCCTCCCCACACCCCCATGTGGGCCATGTATACTCTCCTATTGTAGTTGAGACTCGATTGCTATTGGCACATCAATAGGAGGGATTTACCCCCAGGCCAATATGTGATGCAACTGGCAGCCATGGAGGATCAGCTGTGCAGAGGCCCGCCCCACTGAGTCTGCCCTTTGAGCCTGTCATTGTGTAGGTGTTTGGGTTGTGTTTTAATGTAGTTTGAAGCTATCCACCCTGTGCACTGGCTCTGGGGCCTCCAAGGAGGTTGAGGTCAAGGTCAACTGCCACTGGCCACCTAGCTTGAGCTACAAAGTGATCTGCAGCTGCTGCTAGTTCTTCGGGGCCATTTAGTGAGAGGTCTGGGGCACACTGAGGCCAGATGCTGCTTGTTTGAAGGATTTTAGGAAATTCCGAAGCCTGACTTTTCCCATTGAAAAGGCACTGGAAACAGCTTGGGTGAGCCTGTAAGTTTGGTGAGTTGGAGTCTCGGGGAATCACCAGAGCAGGCAAATGGTGATAGTTAGGTTGATGGAGACTCAGACCCCTCCCCTAGCTCTCACCCTGATGCCAAACATTCATTTCCTCCTTGTATGTTCCTGGTGTCTTTCGAGCTGCTATCCCAGTGCTGGAACTCAGAAAGAGTGAGTCAGAGTAAGTTCATGTGCAGGTCCTTTAAGAGGAGCTGACTGGGACTCCAGCAGCCCTTTGTCTTACTCAGCCTCAATTCATGGTGGCTTTTACAGCCAGAAATTACAGAGATGTCTCTTCCCAGCACTGGAGCCCTGGGCTGGAAAACCTGGTGGGGGGCTGGGATCCCTTGCTCCTCAGAGGAGACCTCTGTACCTGATACATTTCTTCTGATTTTTTTTCTGCCACACATGGCTGTGGGACCAGCCTGTTCTATATCTCTGCCCCTCCTCCCGGTCTTGATGCAGCTGCTTCTTTAAATCCCTAATTGTAGGATTTCTATTCAGCTAGATTTCAGGTGGTCTGAATGATGGTGGTTCTGTATTTAGTTGTAATTTTGGTATGGTTGTGGGAGGATACAAGTACTGTGTTTACCTATGCCACCATCTTGACAAGAAGGGTCCCTCTTCTTCTTTATCTTTGGAATTATTTCCTTTCTACTTGAAAGCAGATGGGAGAGGCAGGGGCAACCTTCGTTGTCAGTAGTTCTCTGATGTGAAAAGGGGCAGCACAGTCACCTAAACTGATCTAACCTCTTTGCATTTTACAAAGTTAAACAGCTGAAAGGAGCAAAATAAGAAGCCAAACCTTGTTGAATGTACAGTGGGTATTGGCAGTGCCTTCCTAGTTACGATTCACCTGCTTGCTTCTCCTGTTCAATTGTTTCTTTTGAAGGCTGTGGATTTTTCTCTTGCATTTCTATCTTCTTCAATTTCAACTTATCGAATTTCTCAATCTCAGCCATATTGGATTTGTCTTGTTCCTGATCTTAAGGGAAATGCTTTTAGTTTTTGCCCATTGAGTATAATTTTTGCTATAAGTTTGTCATATATGGCCTTTAATATGTTGAGATATGCTTCCTCTATTCCCACTTTTCTGAGAGTTTTTATCATAAATGGGTGCTGGATATTATTGAATGCTTTTTTTAACATCTATTGATATGAGCATGTTATTTTTTTTAATCCTTCATTTTGTTTATGAGATATACACATTTATTGATTTGCGATTATTATACCAGCCTTGGGTCCTCAGAATAAGCTTTTCTGAGAGTTTTTATCATAAATGGGTGCTGGATATTATTGAATGCTTTTTTTAACATCTATTGATATGAGCATGTTATTTTTTTTAATCCTTCATTTTGTTTATGAGATATACACATTTATTGATTTGCGAATATTATACCAGCCTTGGGTCCTCAGAATAAATCCCACTTGGTCCTGGTGTATGATCTTTTTAATGTATCGCTGGTTCCAATTTGCTAATATTTTGTTAAGGATTTTAGCATCCATGTTCATCAGGGATATTTGGCCTATAATCTTTCTTTGTAATGTCTTTATATAGTTTTGGAATTAGGATAATGCTGTCTAGTAAAAAGAGATTGGGCATCTTCCCTCCTTTTGAATTTTTTGGTATAATTTGAGGAGGATAGGTGTTAGTTCTTTGAATGTTCGGTAAACTTGCTTGTGAAGCATCTGGTCCAGGACTTTTGTTTACTGGGAAGTTTTTTGTTGTTTGTTTTAAAATGTTTTTTATTGATTTTAGAAAGGAAGGGAGAGGGAGAAAGGAGTAGAAACATCAATGAGAGAAAAACATCAACATTGACCAGCTGCCTTCTGCACTTCCCCCCCGCCCTCCCCCTGGGGATCTAGCTGCAACTGGGCATGTGCCCTGACCATGAATCAAACCAATGGTCTCTTGGTGCATGGGTTAATGCTCAATTACTGAGCCACACTGGCTTGGCTGCTGGAAATTTTTTTATTACTGCTTCAATTTCATTAGTTGTTATAGGCCTATTCATGTTTTCTGATTCTTCCTGATTCAGTTTTAGAAGGTTGCATTTTTCTAGGAATTTGTCTATTTAATCCAGGTTGTCAGGCTTGTTGGCATACAGTATTTTCTTACAATCCTTTGTATTTCTGTGGTGTCAATTGTTATTTCACCTCTTTCATTTTTAGTTTTATTTATTTGGGTCCTCTCTCTTTGTTTCTTTAAATTTTTTTTTTTTTTTTATATTTCAGAGAGGAAGGGAGAGGGAGAGAGAATCATTGACCAGCTGCCTCCTGCATGCCCCCACTGGGGATTGAACCTGCAACCCAGGCATGTGCCCTTTTAGTAATATCCTGGTTCATAGGTTGCTGCTCAACTACTGAGCCATGCTGGCTGGACTCTGTTTCTTGATGAATATGGCTAAAGGTTCATCAAACTTGTTTATCTTTTCAAAAAACCAGCTCTTGGTTTCATTGATCTTTTTTTTGTGTGTGTGTCTCTAAGTCATTTATTTCTGCTCTGATCTTTATTATTTCCTTCCTTTTACTTACTCTTGGCTTTTCTTTGTTCTTTTTCTAGTTATTTTTGTTGTAGGGCTAGATTATTCACTTGAGATTTTTCTTGTTTCTTTAAATAGGCCTGTAATGCTACGAATTTCCCTCTCAGGACTGCTTTTGCTGTGTCCCATAGATTTTTGGGTTTTTGTGTGTTAATTTTCATTTGTTTCCAGCTAATTTCTGATTTCTTCCATGATCTCGTTGTTTGTTTAATAATATACGAGCCTCCATGTGTTTGAATATATTTGAGGTTTTTAAATTGTAGTTGATTTGTAGTTTCATGCCATTGTGATTCTAGAAGATGCTTGATATGATTTCAATCTTCTTGAATTCGTTAAGACTAATTTTGTATCTTAACATGTGGTCTCTCTTTGAGAATGTTCTATGTGTGCTTGATAAGAATGTATATTCTGCTTTGGTATAAAATGTTCAATAAATATCAATTAAATTCCTCAGATCTAGTGTGTCGTTTAAGGTTGCTATTTCCTTGTTGATTTTTTTGTGTGAAAGATTTATCCAGTGATGTCAGTTGGGTGTTAAATTCTACTACTTTGGCTGTGTTGCTGTAGATCAAGCATGTCAAACTCAAAGGCTAACATAACACGGGCCAAATAAACAAGGTTTAAGTTTATGTGGGTCGCAAAAAAACAAAAGCTTCAACTTTCATAGAAACGTAGGTTTATTTCAATAGAGACATGCTGAATACAAAAGACTGAAATGAATGAGTAATTGTTAACATAAAATAATAGAACATTTTAAGAAAAATTAATATTTTTTCTTGAACATTAACTTACCAGACGCTGAATAACTGCACAAATTAATTAGCATAACACAAATAAACCTATTTTTCTTGTTCTCCAAAAGCAAAATATTTCCTGTTGTGCACACCAAACAAGTCAGTCCAAGACTAATGACTGGCAATCGGCTGCTAAAATATTCGCTGCTGGTATTAGTGGAGAGAAAAGGTGCACCTGCGCGTAAGGTGCATAAGGGAAATGAATGCAACATGATTATAGTAATCAGTCATTAGCAAATGTTGTAGCTTGTTATTAATAATTATGTATAACAGGATATTTTAAAAATTAAGTTACGAACTTTTTATTGAAACGTTTTTTACATACTGTTATATTGACTGGGCTGCAAAAATATTCATTGTGGGCCACATGCAGCCCACGGGCTGAGAGTTTGATATGCTTGCTGTAGATCTCTTCCTTAAAGTCCACCAAAAGTACTTTTTAATGTGTATTTAGGTGCTCCAATAATCAGTGCATATATGTTTACAAGGGTTATATCCTCTTGTTGGGTTGATTAGTATTGTGTAGTGTCTTTGTTTGTGTCTTGTATGGCCTTTGTTTTGAAGTCTATTTTTCAGATACAAGAATTGCTACCCCACTTTTTTTTTGTTTTTTGTTCCCATTTGCATGGAATAGTTTTTTTCATCTCTTCACTTTCAGCCTGTGTGAATCCTTTGTTCCTAGGTGTGTCTGTGTGGGTCATGTTTTCTTACCAATCATCTACCCTGTGTCTTGATTCCAAGGTTTGGATATAATTTGAATAGGTTCTACTTATAATTACTTCTGGTTCTTGCACTTGCATCATCAAAATTCAATACTGACTCCAGAGCTCAAGTACATGATAAATAGATTCTGGTTTATCATTACGTCGGTCTATGCATTGCCAAATTCAATGCTTTTATAACCTTCAGGAGCTCATAATGTTGTTTAAAGGTGGCTGTCTTCTTAGCTCCAGTATAGCAAAACATTTTTTATTTTTAGGTTATAAACACCTATTAAGATAATCAAGCCTATGAATTTCAGTTTTTATACCATCTGTTCCCTTCCCAGTGTCCCCTTTTTTTTGTTAATCCTCACCTGAGGATATTTTTTTTTCATTGAATTTTAGAGAGAGTAGAATGAGGGGAGGTGGGGGGGAGAGAGAGAGAGAGAGAGAGAGAGAGAGGGAGAGAGAAAGAGAGGTGTGAGAGGGACACATCGATTGATTGCCTCCTTCACACATCGGGGCACAAGATCGAACCTGCAACCCAGGTATGTGCCCTTGACTGTGAATTGAACCCACAATCGTTTGTTTCACTGGCCTATGCTCTAACCATTGAGAACACCAGCCAGGGCCTTCCCAATGCCTTAAACACACAGTTTTCTTTATTTGTCCACTTATGAGCCTTCTCAAGTAAATTTTGGTGTACAAACATCATAAAAGAGGTTTTCAACCAGGGATGATTCCTCCCCTCCCAGGCATATTTAGTAATGTCTGGGGACATTTTTGGTTGTTACAGCTGCGTTGGGAAGGAAAGTAGTCTGCTACTGGCATCTACTGGTTATAGGCCAGAGATACTGCTAAGCATCCTATAGTGCACAAGATAGTTCTCCACCAAAAATAATGATCTGGCTCCAAATGTCAATAAGCCTAGGTGGAGAAACCCTAGTCTAGAATGCTGCTATCTGACTCTGTGTTATGATGAACAAATTATCACTGTAGTAAAAACAAATCTAATCTTTTGCCTTCTTTTTTTCTTTCAGGATAGGTCCAAAGGAAGATTTTTTCCACTGTTTGAAATGTAACTTATGCCTAGCTATGAATCTCCAAGGAAAGCACAAGGTATCAGTATGCATACTTTTAAAAGTATTAACAGTTTTTTGAAAACTAGCTTAAAACTTAATATGTTTGGAAGTGTGGGAATTTTCAGTGTTACTAAGTACAGCTATGTTGCTTTTTAATTTTAAGCAGTGTCAAAGAGTAGGTGTTCTAAAATAATGTGCTTGAGAATATCTGGTCTACTATTCCTTTTCTTTGTAGTATGTAAGAATACTTATATCAGTTATTAGTATATTGTTGACAACTTCTAAATTGGTTTATGAATTTTTATCATTGGTGTTAGTTTTAAGAAGCTTTTAAAATGTGAAGTACAGGAGAAATATGAAGCGGTGTGACCTGTTAGCACACAGCATTCCAAGAAAATTCAGGAAATAATCTTATATTTTCTTTAATAATTAGACAAATATTTTTAAATCTTGATGTAGCAATTATATCATGATCCCAGGCCCTTAAAATTATTTTTCATTATTTAGAAAAAAAGTAATAAACTACCATTAATAGTACTAATTCTATCTAATATAAGAATTTAGGGAATGGAGAAACTAGTGAGGGTTTTTAAAAATAGATATTAGATAATAACTGACATAAAATAGTGAAGTGATAAGAGAAGTTGAAGTGAATAATGAATACTAGTATGTGGGATATGCTGACAAGGCATAAGGGAGAAATAATGAAGCTGAGAGTAAAGATGACCCTCAAGGTTTTTAGCCTGGCTTATGGTACTTGTTTAATAGATTGTGAATTTGTTTGAAGTAAAAGGATTGAGTTTGGTTGTATAGACTTGTGTTTGATAGCAAGATATGCTATGTTGTCTTTCAAAAATGTACACATTTATCTTAGGATATTTTTATTTTGTTTCTCAGTTTTCTTTTATTGTTTGTATTAGTAAATGGTCCTGCCATCTACTTGAGTGCTTTCTTTAAAAATCTGGTCATTATCCATGGTTTGGTACTTTCCTTTACCTTCCCATATCTAATTGGACACTGTCTTGTCACATTAAGAACTCATACCCTGGAGGTATCCTGTTGGAGCTCAGATATTGTTCTGTCTCTTACAAGATGCAATTTCTGCTGGGGCTGACTGTCAGACACTGAACAACAGATGATTACAGACACATGTTTTTGTGAAAGAGAGGCTAAGGGGCCAGTTGGCATAAGGAGCCAAAAAGCCCTGATTGCCTGCCTCCTTAGGCTTTTATTGTCACAACAGCTTGAACGAAAATTAACTATTAGATACTATCAGCAGGGTAAGCATCCTTGAGAAAGCATATGTACCCTTTAAACAAAGACGTTTTGAAGTCTAAGCATAAATATTGTAGCAAAACACCCGGGGCTCAGACTTGTTTGGAAAAGTCAAGGCAGGGTCTGTCACCTTCGGCAAGGTCCCCCAGAAGCCTCAGACCTTTCAGAGAATCCTCCTTACAGACTTTTCAACCAAGTCCCATGCTTCCCCACAATTTCAGAAGTTATTTAGCTTTTGTAGGCCTCAGGTACCACATCTTTAAAATGGGGTAATAATTATATGTGTTTTATTTAGAGTTGTGAGAATTAGACTAGTACAGGTAATGAACTTAGCATGTGGCATGTGATAAAATCTTGATAATATGAACTGTTACCATTATCAATATTATTAAGCAGTTTAGCTTTGGAGTAAAACACATATAAAACAGAAAAATTCCAAACGCTATCGTTGCAATTTTGGTAAGTCTTGACTCACTAAATTACCTTACTTGTAAAATGAATAGAATTTGAATAATTCAGATATATTAAGCAATTTCATTATCTCAGGTAATATTGCAAAGCCTGAAATAGTTGTGAGAGTTAAATTGTTCTTCCCTGACATAGGAAACATGTATTAATGTTAATTATTATCTTTTTTTTTTTTTAATGTCTTTACTGATTTCAGGGAGAGGAAGGGACAGGGAGAGAGAGAGAGGGAGCGAGAGATAGATCAGTGATGGGAGAGAATCATTGATCAGCTGTCTCCTGCATGACCCCTGCTGGGGATTGAGCCTGAAACTTGGGTATGTACCCTGACCAGAAATCAAACTATGACCTCCTGTTTCATGGATTGACCTTCAACCACTGGACCACACCAGTTGGACTGTTAATTATTATCTTTAATAAATTGGTTTTGTTTCCTTTATTTGTTAGTTTTTATCATTAATAATATTATTTTATCTGCTATTTCCATCTAGTTAAGCTTTTGGTAATTTGAATTTCTCTTTTAAACAGTGTATTGAAAATGTTTCCCGGCAGAATTGTCCAATATGTTTGGAGGTAAGCTTACAATATTTTTTGCTTTGGAAATACCCCCTCTTGATTTTAAAATACTTGGCTGTTTATATTGTCTTCATGTAAGCAGTAACATTTATTTCTTTTCACAGGACATTCACACATCTCGTGTTGTTGCCCATGTCTTGCCATGTGGACATCTTTTACATAGGTAATTTTTTTTTTTTCTCAAAAGATGTTTGGAAATAGTTTTTGTTTTACTAAAATAATGTGTTGTGTTTTTTTTGTTTTTTCCCCCCAGAACATGTTATGAAGAAATGTTGAAAGAGTGAGTGTTTGACATTTAAAATGTTACAATTGTAAGATGTCTGGATTTTTTGTTTTCTTCTTTTTCATTGCTATTAGTATATTGGGCATGACGTATTTATCTTCAGATGGGTAGGGTAAGTGACTAGTGTTAAACTGGGAAAGCATCTTTGGGGGTGTAGGACTATATCTTGGTCCCCATGCAAGATGCCTTATCTCATCCTACAAATGGAGACAGTTACCTCTGATTTCCTGGATACACTCACTAGGGAGCACAGTCTCTGACAGAGGCAGTCAGAGCTTTGTAAAAGTGCTAAGGCATGTTGCTCAAAATTCTGTTAAGTCATTATGTTGTCCCAGTATAATGAGCTGCAAAGAAAGCTGGTAGCAAGATTATCTAAAGCTGAGACTTTATTGTGGGGGAAGGATGTGAAATTGAGATAATAATTAGGAAAGAGGTGACTGTGTAAAATGTATTTTGTTTCTGCAAATTGATGAGCAGAAGTTTTAATTTATAATAGCCAGATAGAAGGAAACTTTTTCAGAATTTTTAGGAAATAATATCTGAATAAATTTTAAGGAATATAGTGTCTTCTTTACTTAAATATATTCAGAAATTGAGGTTGTTTAACTAAAAAGCAGCTTAAATTGGTTTTTAAAATATATTAAGTATATTCTACAAATACTAGGGACTAATTCCTATCCATTTTAGAGAACTGAGAAGAAAGAAGTAGGTTTAAAAAATGCCATATGATTCAAGATTTAATTGAAAACTTTCATAGTATAAAAGTTCCCAGGTTTGTAACAGATTGTCTTGAAATATAGATTAATGCCCTGTCTTGGATGGTTTATGTATCATTAGCATGTATCTTCTATACTTGAGTTGATATGCTTCTAGTTCAATATTTGGAAAATAACCTTTCTGTCTTTTCTAGAGGCTACAGATGTCCATTATGTATGCACTCTGCTTTAGATATGACGAGGTACTGGAGACAGCTGGATGATGAGGTAGCACAGACTCCTATGCCATCTGAATATCAGAACATGACTGTAGATGTGAGTAGAATCAGTGCTGAAAACTTTCCAAATTTTTTGTTGATGTTCCTGTTTATTTTTGTCCTTTTGATCAAATCTTTCTAAAAAATACTGCTTTGGTATAGATGCCAATAGGATGATCTAATAGGAAGAACAGACAAAACAATCTTTAAATTTTAGTTACTTTGAACTTAAAAGACCAGGAAAAAAAAGTTCTAAGAATACCTTTGTGCAATTCTTCCCAACACTAGGTGGCAGGCACAAACTTTATTCTGAACTGTTTACACATACTTGCCAGAATCAATAATGTACCTGAGTAGAGGTGAATTACTGGTTTGATGTTTTATTTTCAATTATTTTAAATTGACTTCAAGCAAACATGTTTGCTTATTTTTGAGGATCACTTTTTTGTTTTTAATGTTTATTACCTGTTTATTCTATCTTACTTAGACTTTTAAAATTTGGTCTTATTAGCCTGTAACCTAAAATATAAGAAGTATTTCTGTGCCGTTTGCCTTATAGAGAATGATCATCTTTTCTCCATTAATTGAGGTGTGTGCTGTCTATTCTCAGCATAGTATATTGAATTACAGGTCAGAATTAGAATTCTAAATAGCTTTCTGGTGCTTTAATAATTTTTGGACATTTAAATTTTCTAAACATCATTAGTTTAGTTTAGGTACTTCTACACAAAAGGATCAGAACCACTTATGAAAGCCAAATAAAAATTATTTTTTGTTTTATTCACACGAGCATTTTATAATTCATGTGGATAATTGAATTGTTAGTAAAGTCAGTGATCACTTTTGGAATACTAAACTGATAATCACATGATGCTTTACTATAGGCTGCAGTGTGCGATATTCCATGTGGACGATTTTTTAAAATAACAGCTTTAATAAGATATAATTCACATACCATACAACTCATCCATTTAAAGTATACAGTTCAGTGCTTTTTATTATATTCTTGGGGTTGTATAGACATCATCACCATCAATTTTAGGATATTTTCATCACTCCAAAAAGAAACCTGGTACCCATTAGCAGTCATTCCCAATTCACTAGCTCTAGGCAACTACTAATCTATTCTCTACATTTAGATCATATTCATAAGAGAATTATTTTCCAAATTATAATTTAGAGTAAATTTTTAAGTCTTCTTATTATGGTGTGACTTTTTAAAAACTAATGCTTTTCTCACATAGTATTGATCAATTTTCAGGGTAACACCTTTTTTATTTTTCAAGGTCTTAGTACTAGAAAAGATTAATTCCTAAATGGCATCTTATTGACATTTTAGGGATGAGCCAAAAGCTTCTCTTTGTTCAATTTTAGAACTACTTTTGAACTTTAATTCATTCCTGAGGCATTGAAGACTAGGAATTTAGTAGAGTAAACATAAAGAAAAGGAAGTGGAGGGTCTGTTGTCCAGGAAGACCTGGTGCTGAAGAAGTCCCTTAAACATAAATAGTCAATCTCCAAGTTTCCCCAATTAAAACTCACCCCACTAGCACTTCCAAATACTTGTTTCCCCTAACTCCTTAAAATCCTCTGATTATAAGCCATCAAGGAGTTTGGGCTTTTGAGCAATAGCTTTCCCATTCTTCTTGTTTAGTGTTAGCAGTAAAGCGATTCTAATTTCTCCACTGCCAAAACAAAAAAACCTAAAGAATAAGCAAAAATGTCATGATAAGTATGTAAACATTTGTTTTATTAAATAACAATTTTTTAAGTGTTAATGAAAATAATGAAATCATGTATGTTATTTTGAATTGTAAGTACAGATGGTCCTGGACTTGTGGTGGTTTGATTTATGGTGGTGCAAAAGCAATACACATTCAGTAGAAACTGCCCAGGCTAAGCTATGATGTCCAGTAGTTGTATTTCAGTTTACAGTATTAACTTATAATGGGTTTATCAGAATGTAACTCCATTATAAGTCGTGGAGTACCTGTATCGGTGTTGATCTGATAGTGCCTATGTTACTTTTCCTGCTAGTACTATTTATACCACTCGGGAGCTATTTTAAAATAGACTTCTTGGTGCAAATCCACATTTTCATTTTCTGAATTCAAAGTAGCCTCTTAGAGTTTTCAGTGAACAAAAAATAGGGCATTTCTACTTATGAAAATGTTTAGATGTTTTTACATCTTCAGTATGATTTCTGAGGAAATGTTTTGAGCAATGTCACTTTATATCTCTAAGGTTTAATATTCTTAATTTGAATTTATCTCTTCACTTTTTAGATTCTCTGCAATGATTGCAATGGAAGATCTACAGTCCAGTTCCATATATTAGGCATGAAGTGTAACATTTGTGAATCCTACAATACTGCTCAGGCTGGAGGTTGTAGAATTACACTAGATCAGCAGTGACCAGCATATACTGCACTGGAAAACTCAGCATTTTCTGATAGAACAAAGCTATCTTTAGTATCCTATTGTCATAATGTGTCAGAATCTATGCATTAGAGTTGATGTGTTTTGTATTAGTGTCACAGCATAAAGTCATATTACAAATACTTAAGGATTCAGGGTCTCTTTATAGAATTATCATATCTCTATATTTAATGAACACCACTCCACCTGTGTTTTGATTGGAAATTCCTTTAGCGTCAGTTGTTTGGAAGCCAATGATGTTTGCCACTAAAACTTACATCCATAGAAATATGTTATACATTCATGGAACTTTGCTTTAAATGGCATTCTGCATGCAGAATTCATTTCTAGTTTGACAGAACTGTAATTAATTCTAAGTATTATTCTTGACTTTTTAAGGGCTGTACTATAATAAGAATATGTTCTATCTTACTGTTAAAATCTAATTCCATATGCTTTAGAAATTTCTAAGACAGTCCTTTGGATCTTGTAAATGTGAATTTTGACATAATAACTGCTAATAAAATTATATTGAAACAGTGTTTTATAGAAAATTTTTTCCCAAGACTATCTGTTTTTGGCTTAATTAGGGCAATATAATCTTATACTGTAATATTTCTTAAAAGAAACATTCTTTTGTTTTGAGGTATTCTTCCATAAGAGTAGTTGGGAAAAATGTAAAAGAATAGAATTCTTCTAAGTCTTAAGAAAACCATCAACATTGACAATAATTTTGTTTTGGTCATCCAAAATAATTTCTTCAAAGAATAATTCATTCAGTAAGTATTTAGTGAGCAGCTACTTTGTGCTGGGTATGGGTCTAGATCAGTGGTTCTCAACCTTCTGGCCCTTTAAATACAGTTACTCATGTTGTGACCCAACCATAAAATTATTTTCGTTGCTACTTCATAACTGTAATGTTGCTACTGTTATGAATCGTAATGTAAATATCTGATATGCAGGATGGTCTTAGGTGACCCCTGTGAAAGGGTTGTTTGACCGCCAAAGGGGTCGCAACCCACAGGTTGAGAACCGCTGGTCTAGATGCTGCAAAGACAACAAAAAACTACATAGACAAAAATCCCTGCCCTTATGGTGGTATATTCTAGTGTTCCTCATACTTGCTAGGCTTCTAACTTGTGGGGGTTTTTTTTGTTTGTTTGTTTTTTTATGCATACAGTGGTTGTCTTTGTTGTAAGTGGGTGGATTCTTCCCTTAATGCTTAAAGTAGATGGGTAGAAAGGGTACATAATATTCCTGGCAAGATCTCTGATTTTTTAATAGTTTTTTGGACTCATGTAGTAGAATTAAATATACTACTTAATTCAGGAACAATGCACAACAATACTTTAGCAGTAGTATCCCAACATCCAACTTAGTCTGTTTATAAAAAGCTTTAGTTTAGGAAGTAAAGTGTGTACTTATCAGTCAACTCCCATTACATTTCTAACTTTGAGCTAGTTGAATCTTCTGTGAATAAGGAAGATAGTGTTATAACTAGAGATCCTAACATTTCTGGTACATTTATTTTTTCCTTTGTTGAAATTTCTTTACCTGGATAAAGGCAGCAGTATTGATTTCCAGTTTGGGGCCTAGATCTTCTCTATTTTATCTTGCCTTCCTGTCTTACGTGTTCTGTTCTTGCGATCTCTCCCTTCACCTATTTCTTTGGCCTGGGCAGGGGGGCACTGCCAATCTTGATTTGGTAAAGCAATGGGATATCTTGTTCGGTGTTAGTACTCGGAATACAGATAAGGAAAGACTAGCTTTCTAGTTGTAATACTTTTTGTTTCTGTTATCCTGCTAAACTAGTTAAGTTATATGATTGCTTTTAATCATAATCACTGGATCTTTGAGTAGGAGTGAGTATATAAAAGTGTTTTGAGAACCTATGCACCAGGCTTATGCATTAGTGTTAATCATTACCATAATCCTGTAGCATAGGTGTTGTCTTCATTTTATTGATGAGAAAGCTGATGTTCAGAGGTTATAGGACATGCTCAAGTAAATGACAGGTATTAAATGTTGGAGTTGGGAATCAGGTCCAGGCGTGTGACCCCAAACCCACTGTACCAACACTGCCTTTGACTCAAACTTCTATTTTGCCAAAGTACTACTAATAGTTAAGTCATCTATTATGGAGGATCTCATGATTTGTTAGACCTTCCAGTTTTAGATGTCTTATTTTAATTCATAATCTGATTACTTAAATCTTCAACTCCGGATCCAAATTTGTCCAAAATAAGCAGAATTAGCATGTAATTGCTTGTTTATGATATCCAGTTGTGTGCTTGAAGCAGTTTTCAAATGCCCTTGAAGTCAAGGCTTCAAAGATTTGATCATGACATTTACTTAATTTCACACTTTAGGAAAATACAGAGTTCAGTCCTGGCAGGGTGGCTCAGTTGATTGGAGCATTGTCCCCTACACCAAAGGGTTTCAGGGTTTGATTCCTGGTCAGGGCACATACCTAGGTTGCAAGTTCAATCCCCAGTCTAGTCGTGTATGGGAGGCAACCACATCAATGTCTGTCTCTCCCTCCCGCCCGCCTTCCTTCTCTAAAATCAATAAAAAACATACTTGGGTGAGGATTAAAAAAAAATAAGGCAAGTCTCATCTTCCAGAGATAACTACTGTTACTATTATAACAGATAACTTCATTCTTAAAAAGCTTACAGGAATGTAGGCCTAGTTTGGTCTTAGGAATTGTCTGTCCCTGAAATAAGAAACAGCATAATTGTCCCTAATTTGTATCTCAGTGTACTTATTTTAAAAACTAGTAACTCAGTATGTTTATGAATTTCTTGGTGCATAGAAGCTTAGACTTGTTATAATTTTGGTCAAAATAAAGTACAAGTTCCCAACTGTGTATTTAATTAAGCCCAGATTCCTTGCTTTGAAACCTTTACAATATCTGTTCCAATTTTATCTTTTCAGTTTTATTTTTCATTTACATATACTTCTTAAACACATCTCCTCTGAATTTTTGCTCCTTGCCTTTGCACACATGGGTTCCTCATGGAACAGTCATTCTTAGAAAAATGTAGTTGTCAAAGACCTGCCTCTTCACAATCCATCTCAAAGTTTACCTTCTCCATGAATGCTAATTAATATCCAAAATTTGTAACCTCTCCCTCTATACACTATAGCACTGTACCAGTTTTAAAGGACTTAATATTTATTATGGCTCAGTTTTTGCCTTTCCCCTTCTTATTTCAACATTGCTTATGAAGCACTGTATATAAAATTTACTGTGGACAAAGCAGGGATAGGGGTTGGTGGTACAACTAAAACTGAAAGCCCTGTAGCAATTGACATGTGGAAGACAAACACAGGAGGTAATTGGTGGGAGCTAAGGTAGAGGTAAGAAGATGGGCTGTGGAAGCACCCTCACCCAGGGTGGCTGGGGGTGAGAGAAAGGGCCTATTACATTTTGAGGACAGTGATGGGGCTTTTCACCTCAAAATGCCTTGTTCCTAAGAATTTGCTGAATTTCTAGTGGGATTAAAAAAACATCTTGTTCCCAAGTTTTCACTGTATTTAAGAATCTGATAGAAGTGTATGTACATTTGTCGGTAAAAATTCCATGAATAGATCTCCCCTCCCCGAAGTGTTTAGTACTACAATGTATTGGTTGAAATGTGATAGTATCAAGAACCTTTCTTAAACTAGAAGACAGGAATCAAGTCGTGCTGGAATCTGGTTGATAGGTTCATCTATTCATTTATCCCATTTAACTAATTGTATTTTGCACTAGTTGTGCCAGGTTGTAAAAATATGAGGTGTAAATGACCTCAAGTTTTCCTGGCCCAGGAGAGGTGGATGTGTGACAGTGCTACAAGAGTGTTTTTCCTGATTTCTAGTGTCAAGTGGCTCAATAAGTGAGGAGCCCTTAGAACAACTTCTGGACAACTTTTTGGCTTGGTTCTGCCACTTAGGGACCACAAATGTGTGGTCTTTGGGAGGTGTGTGAGCCTGTGACTTACGTATTCTCTATTTTAGAATTAGTAGTTAAGCTTACATTCCTATGGGTGTCAACAGGCCTGCTCTGTGACCCCTGGCGTATTGCCTGACAGTTCATTAAGGATTGCCCTTGTCTAAATGTTGCTTAGGCCTGCCAAGCATTTGCTCTGGTAAACCTCTGATCAGGATCCGAGCATCAGGCTGGTTGCACTTGTTTTCTCCCAGGGTCAAAACTTCTCTTAATCACCCACCTGCTTCCAACTATTGTCCTGTTTTCACTCCTCTTGCATAACGTATTTTTCCATGTATAAGACGCTATTGCTATTTTTTTTTCTAAAATCGTTAGACTAAAATCGAGGGGCGTCTTATACACAGAAGTCAGCTGAAGAGGGAGCCAGCAGGTGCATAGCTGCCCATACCTTGTCAAACAGGCTTCCTCCAATCATGAGCCTTACTGTTAGTGACGTCAGCTGATGCCATAATTGGAGGTGGAGTTGAAGGTGGAGAGTGTGCAGATACAACAGGGACGGAGCATTCTGAGCCCATAAAGATGTCAAAAAATAAAAAAGATAAATACCGGTAAGTGATTGTCTTACTCTGCAAAATTCAAACTGAATGTAATCAGCTGTGCAAAAGAGTATGGATATAGAGCTGCAGAGAGACAATTTGGACCTCCTCCCACTGGGTGTATGATCGATCAGACAGTGGAGAAAACAGGAAGAACAACTCTTTAAGATGCCAAAAAAGAAGGCCTTAAGAGGAAAACCAGCAAAATGTTTAAAATATTGATTTAATTTGGGTTGGAAAAGTAGGGGGGCGTCTTATACCTGGGGGTGTCTTATTCACGGAAAAATACGGTATTCTATTTTTCTTAGAGTCAGAATTCAGAATGAGCTAAGTATGGTAAACAGGCCTTTAGCCTGTCTAGAGGTTGCCACAATTCCAACCATTGCCAAACGAGTGGGCTTAGGTGGGGCTTGGCCATTGGCTCCTCATCCTTGTGGGTGGGGACTCTGAGGAGCTGAGTTTGGAGAACTTTGAGAAAACAGTTCTGGGTCTTCTAGAGCAGCGGTCGCCAACCGGTGGTCCGTGAGGTCCAAAAGGTTGGCGACCACTATTCTAGAGCCTGTTCACAACATCAGAAGATCTCTTGGCAACCCATGATTGCCCCAGACTGTTGTCCACCCACTTACTCCCACCTCCCAAGTGGCATCACAACATTTGCTTGAGGTCTCTAATTGGCATTTTCTCCTTTGCTTAGATTATTTGCATGTTAAGTTAATTTCCCTTGTTGAATTCCAATTTCCTTTAGAACAGTGGTTCTCAACCATGGCTGCACATTAGAATCACCTGGGAATCTTTTTTAAATCCTGATTTCTGGGCCTCATCCTCCGGAAATTCTGTTTCTTTGTTACTAATGTTGTGGCCTCACCCCATAACAAAGAAACAGAATTTCCGGAGGATGAGGCCCAGAAATCAGGATTTTAAAAAGATTCCCAGGTGATTCTAATGTGCAGCCAAGATTGAGAACCACTGCTTTAGAACAACTAGTATAGTGCCTGATATGGAACTTAATATGATCTGTGCCTTCTCTTAAAGTTTTAATGAGTTATATTCCTCTGGAGTTCTGCATCAAGTTCTGTATCAAATGAGAAGTAAACTTGGGAGTCAGACATTGCTGCTAATGGGGAAAGGAGATTGTGGCTTGGAACGAAGGCCACATTAAGTTTGCTCTTCCTTATTCTAAGTTGAATTTACCTGTACAGTCATTAAGTACACCTGGGGAGGGAAGTAGTGAGTCCTAAATATTGCAGCTGCAAGGGGCAAGGCTACAGCCTAGAAAGGGCTTAAGCCATACATGTGCAAAGGCTTTCCTCCAAATTTCACCATCAGGTAACTCCTCTGATGGGGTGGGGTGAATGGGGAAGCCAAGGAGAGAAGGATGGAGGCTTTCTAATGAAGTTGATCCTTTTAACAATGTGGGGATAAGGGGCCTGGACCGCCTGTGCAGTTGGAAATCCAGGTATACTATCAGCTGGCCCTCTACATGCTCGGATTCTCAACTGCCCTTTGACTCTGGAACAATGCTTGTCAATTGAGAAAAACCCACTAATATGTAGATCTGTGTAGTCCAAACCCGCTTAATGCAAGGGTCAACTGTACTTCCAAAGAGGGTAGAATTGATTAGCTGAGACAAGAATATGGAGGAATCCCGGTTCCAAAGGCCCTGAGATAGCCATGTTGTCCTGGTATCTTTTAAATGAAGGTCAGACCATGTGGGCTGAATGTAGCTTGCAGATAAATAACTTTTCTTCCTGGTATAGACTCTAAAGCGATAGCCATGTTGTCCTGGTATCTTTTAAATGAAGGTAATTCGAATCTGGTCAGACCATGTGGGCTGAATGTAACTTGCAGATAAATAACTTTTCTTCCTGGTATAGATTCTAAAGCTGGCCTGACCTCCAGGGATGGTGGGCTGTGGCACCAGGCAAGACCCAACTTCCACTTTGTCATCTTGAGAGTGAAACAGTGCTGGCTGGTGTAATCTGTGCACTTTTTCTTTTACAATCAAATCATGTTGATGTCCTAGGCAAAGAGCATTATTTGTCAGAATTAATCTGTCTCTTTTGGCCTTTTACTTTGTGAGTTGATGTATTTCTTTGGGGCTATTTTGCTGTGAAGATTAACGGATTTGTTTGAAATAATGAAGTTATAGACTTTAGAGTTAGAAGACCATATATTCTAACCCACTTTGGTTTTGCTTGATCAAACTGAATTCCAGAAAACTGCAACTTACTTGTCCAAGCTTTCTATGAAGACCTGCAAAGGAAGAGTTTTTCTGTATTTTCTGCACCATTATCTCATCAGAGGCTCTGTATATGTATGTGTGTTGCAGGCTGGGATAAATGTAGCCTCCCTGTGCATAAACACCTACCCAGACATACAGATTAGAGATGATCTGAGTTGGGAGAAGGGAGACATGAGGAATAAGGGGAAAGAATGGAAAACATGTAGGAATAAATAGAAGCAGTATCTTCTTCAAGCTGTATTTCCTAATGTAACAGCTGGGCGTAGAAATCTAGTTGTATTTGTGTATCCAAACATTTGGGCTCCTAGGCTAGTCTAAAGGTTTAGGGGAGGGGCCAGAAACAACTCTTGAGTTGCCTAACGGTTGAGTGAGCAGCTTGATATAATAGAAATGGCTTGGACTTTGGAAGCACAGAAGTTCAAATTCTGTCAATCTAACATGACCGTGGGCCTTAACTTCCCAGACATCTTACTGTTTGTACAATAGAGATAGTAGCAACAACTTCGTGGGGTTTGTGTTGTGAGGTTTGGATAAGATAAAGTGTGAGCACTCAGGAGAGTGCCTGGCGTGTCCTGGGCCATCAGTAGACCTTACAGCTCACACCCTTCCTGCCTGCAGCATTGAGGTGATCTCTAGCATCTGCGCTTAGTGAACTGGACCAATGCCCCCAGATCTCCAGCCACTGGAACAGAGTCTATGTCTTACCGTTTTCACATGGGTTCTGACTCAGGAGGGCTTGGGAGACTGCCCAGGGACAAATGGCCTCAAGTGGATTGGGTCTTGCTTCTTACTCTGCCTAGAGGGCCTCACAGACCATGAGGTTCTTCTGGCACCATCCCAGGTCCTTGCCATGTTTGGATAAGATAAAGTGTGAGCACTCAGGAGAGTGCCTGGCGTGTCCTGGGCCATCAGTAGACCTTACAGCTCACACCCTTCCTGCCTGCAGCATTGAGGTGATCTCTAGCATCTGCGCTTAGTGAACTGGACAGATCTCCAGCCACTGGAACAGAGTCTATGCCTTACTGTTCTCACGTGGGTTCTGACTGAGGAGGGCTTGGGAGACTGCCCAGGGACAAATGGCCTCAAGTGGATTGGGTCTTGCTTCTTACTCTGCCTAGAGGGCCTCACAGACCATGAGGTTCTTCTGGCACCATCCCAGGTCCTTGCCATTCAGCCTGCAGCCCTAGGCTCTCCAGGCCCTTGGACATCCCTCACATCCTTGACTCATTTTCCCACTGAGGATGACCGGAGCTGGTTGCTCTGTCCTTTCTGAGGAAAGACAAGTGAATTGGTCTTCCGATGTGGAACATTCTGCGTGGCTGTCTGCTGACTGGCTGGCCGGTGGATGAATTAGTCTGGTTGTATAGCTCTGAGCTTGTTATAGGGGGAATCCATTCTCTTTGTAAAGTAACTCAGAGATTTTAGTGAGGTTGTGATGAGGGACATTTCTTTTGAGGTCATTGTAGTACATTTTGATTTCTCAAAAGAACAAATTTCTAAATTTAGAAGGGAAAGGATCTTCTGAACTTCAGATAGTTTGATTGTGGATGGGAGACTTGGATTACTTCCTAATTTCTCTGCTTTGTATGGGGCAAGTAATTTTCCTGGTAATCAGTTTTCTTTTAGGTAAGAGAAATAATACATAATAACTCCTGATAAATGTAGAGAAAGTTTCCCCCCTGGTAGTAGTCATATTTATTAGGCAGTAGAGTAGAATGTAAGGACACAGGCTCTGGAGACAGTTTGTATCTGTCAGTTCTGTTATATTTGCTTGCTGTGTGACTTTGGGCAACTTATTTAACCTTTCTGTGTTTCGTGGGTCATTTGTGAAGATTAACTTCTGTAAAATGTTTAGACAAAGGTAGCTATATTATGATGTATCTCATATCTGCTACTTTTTGATATTCTTTACTTATTGACATTTAATTATATACACTGATTGGATGTTCATTCTTTACCTTCACCATCTTGCCCAAATTAAGTCCCATAACTTTCCTCCCCTCTCTGATTTATGCTTTTACATCTGGATGAGATGACTGGCAGCTTATGGTACAAAGATGCTGGTGAACTTTGCAGGGAAAATGAACTCAGGTTACCATTAAACTTTGTTTTCTGACAGTAGAGGGTGCCACAGTGTTTCTGGTGACAGGAATTTTTTGTGCAGAATAATTTTTTTTTCTACATGGTACTTAAAAAGTAAGAGCTCTTCCAGGATACTGACATTGAGAACATTTGTTGTCCGTTATATAAGAATGACACAAACCAACATCAAGAGTGCACAGTCATTGAATAGTTTTAAATTTTAATGAAGCATGTCTATTGCTATCATATTTCATATCTGCCTGTTTGTATTCCTTGGGCCAGATGTGTAAAAGTGGAATATTTTCAAGAGTATATGACCAGTGCTATCTGCTAATGTTATATCCTTATACATTTTGGGGCAAGAGAGGAGGGAGGAACAGTGGTGAGGGGTCAAGGGGAGAGGAAGAATTCTGGGAGCAGGCAGCACCAGTGCTGGAACGATGCAAATTTCGGTGCCATGGGGACTCTGCAAGCTGAACAGGACCAGATGGATGATAGTTCTAAGTGGAAAAGTGCAGTTTGGCTTGCTGATAATTGGAAACTGGTCAAGCCAGAGAAACAAATATACATACCAAGGGGGATCCAAAATATGGGGCTTGCTGATAATTGGAAACTGGTCAAGCCAGAGAAAAAAATATACAGATTGAATTTTTTAAGGTGGCTGCAACAAGATCTCCAGTCCATATGCTTATTGTCCAATGTGACATTGATATTCCTGCTATTTAAGAGGTGGGGACTACTTTTTCTCCCCTTGAACATGCATGGCCAGGGACTGTGGTTGAAGTGATATTTCCTAGACTAGGTCATAAAGGTGACAGATTTGCTACTGGGATATATTGGGATGCCAGCTCTTGGAATCTCACCATCATGCTATGAGGAAGCCCAGGTCACATGTGACCTTCAGCTGACATCACAACCAACAGTTAGCAATGATTGTCAGACTTATGAGTGAGGAAGCTTTCAGAGGGCTCTAGCCTCAGTCACTTCCTGATTGACTGAGTGTGGAAATGCCCAGCTCAATCTAGTCAGCACCCAGAACCATAAGGGATAACGAGAACATGATTGCCATTGTTTTAACCCACCAAATTTTGGGGTGATTTGTTGCCTAACAACAGTGACTAAAATACAAAGTTAGGGTCCACCAGCCAGAGGATCTGGGATAAGAGAGTAAGTCAAGGATGCATTTCCAAAGTTAAAAGCTGTTTAGCAGAAAGGAGTTTGAGCAGAGAAGGATTCAAGATCAAGGTTAGGGTAGCCAATTAGTGCGTCTACAGTGAAGCATGATTGGTCAGGGTTCTGTGATGTGGCAGATATACTTCCTACCTTGCTCTTCTTAAAACTAAGCCCACACCCGCTGGCCGGTGTGGCTCCGTTGGTTGGAGCGTCATCCCATACACCAAAAAGTGGCATGTTTGATTCCTGGCCAGGGCACATACCCAGGTTGTGAATTTTTGAATACATTTAACATTTTATTCTGTTTTAGTCAACATTTGCCAACTCCAGTCAGAGAGACTGAAACAAAACATTTAAATTAAATATCCTTCAAAGTTTACAAACCCATATAAGAAAGAAATCCCAATACTCAAACATTAAAATTAATTTTTATAAGTTTGTAGAATTTATGGTTCTGAGTTATTAAAGCTTAAAATTGCATGAAGACTTCTGGGACACTCTTTGTTATTTGATTAATCCCCAGTATGTAACCAATTTCTCACCCCTGCCACCATACCCACCCTGTAGGGTACCCTCCTCACTCTACCCATTCTTCTCCTGCCAGGCCAAGCTGCCCTTACACGGGGTTGCCTTCCTCACCTGATGGGGCTGTGACTCTCTGGGGCATCTGCTTGTCTAAGTTGAGCCACTCCCTGGTGTGGACGCCCCCCGCCCTCTTGTCCTTCAGAGGCCTACTTTATGCTCTGGGCCCCATGGCTCATCCCCTTCCCGTTTTGTGATGTGGATGCCTACTTCTCTTGGGCTCACCAAATAAATTTAGGACTGAATTGTTCAGGAAAAATGGCAGGAAAAAAATGGAAGGGAAAGACAGAGGACTAAGAAGAGAAATAATTTGTTTTTAATCTTCCTTCAGTATATTCAAAGATATAAATTTCCCTCTCAGTACTATTTAGGTGCATCTCACAGATTTGAGGCCTACTTTATGCTCTGGGCCCCATGGCTCATCCCCTTCCCGTTTTGTGATGTGGATGCCTACTTCTCTTGGGCTCACCAAATAAATTTAGGACTGAATTGTTCAGGAAAAATGGCAGGAAAAAAATGGAAGGGAAAGACAGAGGACTAAGAAGAGAAATAATTTGTTTTTAATCTTCCTTCAGTATATTCAAAGACATAAATTTCCCTCTCAGTACTATTTAGGTGCATCTCACAGATTTTAATACATAATACTTTCATTGTCATTCAGTTCTAAGTAGCTTATAATTCCCCCATGACTTTTGTTTAACCCAACCATTATTCATTTATTTAAATAAAATGAGACCTTCAATCAAACTGTGTAAAATGGAATTCTAGAAGTCATTTTACTTGTTTTCTCTAAGCATGTTAAGTGTCAGTTATCTCTTTCTGGCTTAACATGGGAAGTCAACAAGTATTTACATATCTAAGATGCCATTTTAGGTATTATCACCAGGACAATACACCACAAAACAACCCATCAGCATTATAAGTCTTTTAGAGAGGAGGAACTATTTCCCTGGGATATAGCAGCAGTTTCTGAAGTCTGGATGTCATACAAACCTTTGCTAGAATTAAAGTTGTCAGGTCAGTTTTATGATGCAGAATATTCTGTGCTTTTCTGGCAGCTCCAGGGGGAAGAGGAAATATTAGCTCCTTATCTTGCTAAGACTTTTCACCAGAGTTATAAGAGTCTAGTTTTTCAAGGCTAAATGTTAAAATGTATGAGAAGAAACAGAGGCAGCTCTGAAAATCCCCAAATTCACAGTTTGGAATGGGTTATATAAATTTTGCATCTATATTTCATAAGGTGTTTTTTAGTTTCAGTTTGAGAATTAAGTATTCTATATCTTTGCTCTTTTTTTTTTCTACTTAGACTATTTCTGAAAATGATGACTTAAAAATCTCTGAGTAGAAGATTAATTAATTTATTGTTCTGTCAGTTATTGTTCCATATTTCAAGCCTT
>NW_005353490.1:500412-503916 GCF_000412655.1 Myotis brandtii | reverse complement strand
TTTAATAATATATACATTCATTGTCATTAAATCTTCTTGATCTCTTATTCCTAATACCAATATATAACTCTTATTTATCCCATATGATGTTTTTCATTTTATATATTCTTTTTTGTCTATTATTAAAATTGCTATACTGGATTTCTTTTGGTTTATATCTAAACAGTTTATCTTTTTTAAATCCTTTAAAAATTATTTAAAAAATTTTAAAACTAAACACCTGACTCAAGAATAAACAATGACAATTACATCTGCCTATGTTGTTTCTCTTCTTCCCATCCCCAGCCCATTTACCTGTTTCCCTCAAAGGCAATAGCTATCCTAAATTTTGTGTATATCATTGCCTTACTTTAAAAAAGTTAATATATATACATATATATATCATATACATGTATGTATCATATATGTAAACAATATATTTTTATTAGCTGTTTTTAAACTCTAAAAAGATTATATCACGTTGTATGTAGTCTTCTTAGACTTACTTTCATTACTCATCATGATGCTACTTACTTCTTAAAATAAGACAACAAGGAAGTTTGCTACACCCAATTGACTCTTTCTTTCACAAATTATTTATCTGTAGTATGTGGTGCTCTTTGATAGCATTTTACCCCCTGTAGAATTTTTTTTTTCAAAATAGTGGTCAATCTTCTCAAACCATGCTGCTGCTTTGTCAACTAATTGTATGTAATATTCTAAACCTTTTGTTGTCATTTCATCAGTCTTCACAGCATCTTCATCAGGAGTAGATTCCATCTCAAGAAACCACTTTCTTTGCTCATCCCTAAGTAGCAACTCCTCATCCATTAAAGTTTTATCATGAGATTGCAGGAATTCCGTCACATCTTCACGCCCCGCTTCTAATTCTAGTTCTCTTGCTGTTTCCACCACATCTGCAGGTACTTCCTCCACTGAGGTCTTGAATCCTGCAAAGTCATCCCTGAAGGTTAGAATCAAGTTCTTCCAAACTCCTCTTAATGTTGATATTTGATCTCTTTCCATGAATCATTAATGTTCTTAATGGCATCTAGAAGGGCGGATCCTTTCCAGAAGGTTTTCAGTCTACTTTGCCCAGATCCATCAGAGCAATCACTACCTATGGCAGCTGTAGCCTTACAAAATGTATTTCTTAATAAGACTTTAAAGTTGAAACTATCCTTGATTCATGAACTGTAGAATGGATACTGTGTTAGCAGGCATGAATCTCATAGCACATCTCCATTAGAGCTCTTGGGTGACCAGGTGCATTGTCAATAAGCAGTGATATTTTGAAAGGAATCTTTTTTCTTAGCTAGGTCTCAACAGTGGGCTTAAAATCCATCCAGGCTTTGTTGTTTTTATAGAGCACATGAAGAGTAGATTTAGCATAAATCTTAAGGGCCCTTGGATTTTCAGAATGATAAATGAGCATTGGCTTCAACTTCACCAGCGGCTTTAGTCCCTAACAAGAGAACCAACCTGTCATTTAAAGCTTTGAAGCCAGGCATTGGTTTCTCCTCTGTAGCTATGAAAGTCTTAGATGGCATCTTCTTCCAATATGAGGCTGTTTCATCTGTATTGAAAATCTGTTTAGTGTAGACACCTTCATTAATTCTCTTAGCTAGATCTTCTGGATAAGTTACTGCAGCTTCTGCCGAAACCGGTTTGGCTCAGTGGATAGAGTGTCGGCCTGCGGACTGAAAGGTCCCAGGTTCGATTCCGGTCAGGGGCATGTACCTGGGTTGTGGGCACATCCCCAGGGGGAGATGTGCAGGAGGAAGCTGATCGATGTTTCTCTCTCATCGACGTTTCTAACTCTCTATTCCTCTCCCTTCCTCTCTGTAAAAAATCAATAAAATATATTTTTAAAAAAAAGTTACTGCAGCTTCTATGTCACTTACTACTTCACCTTGTACTTTTATGTTATGAAGACAACTTCTTTCCTTAAACCTCATGAACCAACCTCTGCCGTCTTCAAACTTTTCCTCTGCAGCTTCTTTACCTCTCAGCCTCATAGAACTGAAGAGAGTTAGGACCTTGCTCTGGATTAGGCTTTGGTTTAAGGGAAGTTTGTGTCTGGTTTGATGTATCCAGACACTAAAACTTTCTCCATATTAGCAATAAGGCTATTTCTCCTTAAAAATTTTTTTAAATATAATTTTTGTGTTCATTGCAGTAGGACTTTTAATTTCCTTCAAGAACTTTTCACTCACAATTTGCCTAACTGTTTGGCACAAGAGGCCTAGCTTTTGGCCTATCTTGGCTTTTTACAGGCCTTCCTCATTAAGCTTAATTATTTCTAGCTCTTTATTTAAAGTGAGAAACTTGCAACTCTTCCTTTAATTTGAACACTTAGAGGCCACTGTAGGGTTATTACCTGATTTCAATGTTTCCTCTCAGGAAATAGAGAGGCCTGAGGAGAGGGGAAGAGGGGTGGGGGGTGTTGGGGTGGGCGACTGGTCAGGGGAGCAGTCAGAACACACACATTTATAGAATGGCTCACCATGTTATGAGTATGGTTCATGGTGCCCCAAAACAATTACAATAGTAGCATCAAAGATGACTAATCACAGATCAACATAACAAACATAATAATAATGAAAAAGTTTAAAATACTGTGAGAATTACCAAAATGTGACACGCAGACACAAAGTGAACTATTTGAAAAATGGGGCCAATAGTCTTGCTTGACGCAAGGTTGCTACAAACCTTCAACTTGTAAAAACACAAGTATCTGCAAAGCACAATAAAATGAAGTGCAATAAAAAATGGTATGCTTGTATAGAATTGGTGTTAATTTCTCTTTAAATGTTTGATAGAATTCTCCAGTGAACCTGTTTTTATTTTATTTTTTAAAAAGATTTTTAAAGTTGATTTTTAGAGAGAGGAAGAGAGAAACATCGATCAGCTGCCTCCAGAATTCCCCCTACCTGGGACCAAAGTCCACAACCCAGACCAGAAATCAAACCGACAACCTTTTGGCGCATGGGAAGATGCCCAACCAACCGAGCCACACAGTCCAGGGCTGTTTTTATTTTAAACTAGAGGCCCGATGCACAAAAATTTGTGCACTCGGGGGGCGGGGGGAGGGGGGTCCCCCAGCCCGGCCTGTGCCCTCTCGCAGTCTGGGACCCCTCGGGAGATAACGACCTGCTGGCTTAGGCCTGCTCCCGGGTGGCAGAGGGCAGGCCCAATCCCTAAGTGCAGCCCCTGGTCAGGCTCAGAGCAGGGCCGATTGGGGAGTTGGGGCGCCGCCCCGTCATGCACAGAGCAGGGCGGATCGGGAGGTTGCGATGCCACCCTCAGTCACGCTCAGGGTAGGGCCGATTGGGGGGTTGGGCCCCCGCCCCCTGTCACACTCAAGGCAGGGTCGATGGGGAGGTTGCGGCACCACCCCCTGTCACGCACAGAGCAGGGCCGATCAGGGGGTTGGGGAGCTCCCCCCTATCAGGCACAGAGCAGGGCCCGTGGGGGGGTGGTTGGGGCGCCGCACCCTGTCACACACACAGCAGGGCCGATCAG
>NW_005353490.1:498152-499532 GCF_000412655.1 Myotis brandtii | reverse complement strand
CTGCAGCAAGCAGCCTCCCTGCTTGCTTCAGTGCCTGGCTGCCGGCCGCCATCTTGGCTGACAGTTAATTTGCATATACTCACTGATTAGCCAATGAAAAGGGTAGCGGTCGTACGCTAATTACCATGTTTCTCTTTTAATAGTGTAGATAGCCTTTCTTCCTCCCTCTCTCCCTCTTTCTCTCTCTCTCTCAAAATGTACTTTTTTTTTAAAGAGCAGTCTTTACATTCACAGCAAGGTACAGAAGGTACAGAGATGTCCCATATACCTCCTGCTTTGTACACAGCTTCTCCCATTGTCAAAATCCTCCACCAGAGTGGTACTTTTGTTACAATTGATGAAGTTACATTGACACATCATTGTCACTCAGAGCCTATAGTTTACATTAGAGTTCACTTCTTTTATTGTTCACTCTATGGGTTTGGACAAAGTTATCTATATATATAAAAAGCCAGCAACCGGAACTCTGTAACGACTGGAAGGTCCGGTTGCTATGATGCCCACTGTGGCCAATGAACTGGCCTGATCAGGAGGTGGGGCTGGTCAGCCAACCTCCCGGGAACCTTTCCCCAGCCGTCCCGCCCCTGATCAGCCTCTCCCACCCAGATAGGGGTGGAGTGGCTGGCCAGCACCCCCCTCCCCAAGACCCTTCCCCCAGGCTGGCCCCACCCCTGATCACCCCCCTCTACCCCATTAGGGAGCAGGGCTGGCCAGCCAACTTCCCACCGTTTCCTCCTCCCAACAGGCCTGCCCCGATCTGCTGATTGGGGCTGGGCCAGCTGGACCCCACCCATGCACAAATTTGTGCACTGGGCCTCTAGTAATGACATATATCCGCCATTATAGTATACAGAGTAGTGTCACTGGCCTAAAAATTCCCTATACTTTGTTTATTAGTCCTTCCTTTCCTGCTAACCCCTGGAAACTACTGATCTTTTTACTGTCTTCATAGTTTTTCTTTTTCCAGGACGTCATATAGTTGGACTCATACAGTATGTAACAATTTCAGACTGGCTTATTTCACTTACTAATATGCATTTAAGATTTTTCCATGTCTTTTCCTGGCTTGATATCTCATTTCCTTTTAGCACTGAATAATGTTCCATTGTGTGGGTGTACTACCGTTTATTCATTCACTTACTGAAGGATATCTTGGTTGCTTCCAAATTTTGGCAATTATGTATAAAACGGCTATAAAAATCCATCTATAGGGTTTTTTTTTTGTTTTGTTTTTTTTTAATTAAATCTTTATCATATTATTTACATTTGTTCCTCTTTTTTTCCCCCCCTATAACTCCCCTCCTCCCAGTTCCCGCCCCACCCTCTGCGCTCACTCCCCACCCACTGTCCTCATCCATAGGTGCACGATTTTTGTCCAGT
>NW_005353490.1:487552-496709 GCF_000412655.1 Myotis brandtii | reverse complement strand
TTCCTCCTAGTTGTAGAACTTCCACTCAGCCAGCCTTCCTGTGGTTCTGGATGATGTCCGTTTCGTCTTTTAGTTGTATTTTTGAAGTGGTTGTTCGAGGCAGCAAACTCCGGCGTTAACCTATGCCGCCATCTTGGTTTCTCTTCTGTAGGTTTTTATGTGGACATAAGTTTTCAACTCCTTTGGGTAAATATCACTTCCATGTGATTGCTGGATCGCATGGTAACAGAACGTATGCTTGTTTGTTTGTTTATTTATTTACTTATTATTGATTTTTAGAGAGGAAGAAATTTTTGTGAGGAACCATCAAGCTATTTTCCTTTTTGGAAGTTTTAAAATTATGAATTCAATTTTTAAAATAGTTACAGGGCTATTTAGATTATTTAATATCGATGAGCTGTGGTTTCTTCTTTCTCTATTCCCTTCATTCTGCTGTGAACTATCACTGAACTTTTTATGTTGGTTTTTATATTTTATAATTATAAAATTTCCACTTGATTTTTTTATATCTTCTAATTTTTTTGCTGTGGCATCGTTTTGCATTTGTTTTAAACATGTTAGTAACTGCTTGTTGAAGCATTTTTATAATGGCTGCCTCAAAATCTAACATCTCTGTCATCTTATTTTTGGCATCTGTTGATTGACACTTTCATTAAGTTTGAGATTATCTTGGTTTGTGATATAATGGGTGATTTTCAATGGAAACTTGGACATATTTATATTATGTTATATGACCCTAAATCTCATTTAAACCTCCTTTTTTAGCTGCTTTTTCTGATACTGCTCTGGCTGGGGGTGAGGGTGCTACTTCATTCTTTGTTATCCATCTGTCCTGCACTGACACCCAAGGTTGGGGTAGGGGCTCTTCTTCAGCTCTGGGTGGGGGTGAGAGTTAAATCACTCCTCTTGGTCTCTACTGACACAATTATGGGGTTTCCTTGTTATCAGTGGGTGATGGGGAAATTTCTGACTCTCCACTAGGCTTTTTCTGATGCCACCCCAGGGAAGAAGAAGGGGACACCTTGCTACTGCCAGTGGAGGTGGAAGCTCTGACCCACCCCCGAGTCCCCATTGGGGCAGTGGGAGAGAGGGCTTGTTATGCCGGGTGGTGATGAAAGTCTTGGCTTTCTAGTTGGCCTTCTGCTTCTGGTGGTGGTTGTAGGGTACCTCATTATGACCTTGCAAAGGTGGAAGTCTAGGCTCCACACTTTACATTTTCTGGAGTGGATGGTGGTGGGGCCACAGTATTTTCTGGGGTATTTGAGCTGGACTAGAGTAGTTATTGTCTGAAAGTTTTTTATATTGCTAGATTTCTCCTTTCCTGGTCCTTTGACTAGTATAAGCAAGGTTTTTTGTTTTGGTTTGGTTTTTTGTCTGTGCTTGTTTGTGTTTTTAGGTTGCCATCTTCTTCGGTTCCAAGTCTGGGATAAATGAGGCAAAAAGAAAACCCATGGAATTCGGCACCGTGTCCTTCCTTGGTTGCTGAGGTCTCTAGCTGATCAGCCTTCTTTTCTCTCCACCTTACAGAGTCTTATGTTAGTTTTATATCTAATGTCTAGTATTTTTAGTTGTACTTAGTGGGAGAAATAGGGAAAATAATGCCTATTCCATTTCTCCAGAAGTGGAGATCTAGTGTAGGATATAACATACCCATTTTACAGAAGAAAAATATGATATTCAAAGATGTTAATGAACTTGTCTAAGGTCACAAAGAAAGTGAGGGATAGGGCAGAATCAAACTCAGGCTCTAAAGTTCTGAATGCCAGGGTTGAGGGGCAATCCTTTTTCAGCCTCTTTTCTGATAACTTGAGTCCTCTCTCCATTGTCAAGTATCATCATTGAGGCCATGCAAGGAAGTAGTGTCACTCCTAATTTCTGCTTCTAGCACCAACATATGATCTCACTCTGGATAGCACGAACCTCAGATTATTGTATGGAACAATATGTCCTGTTACATGATGTTTCTGTGACTTCCACTCCTGTGCAAGGCACAATGTTGATGATTAGTAGCTGCCAGTTGACTTTGCTTTTTCTGACCCTGGCATTTAAAGCCTGCTTGGAGAACCTTAGGCAAACACTGTCTGACATGTGTGAAAGAGAAGGCATTACCAATGTCACCGTTTCTTCTCCAACCATTTCTCCATCGTTCCTCAGTCTTCTCCAGTGTAGTGGATATGGTGGAGCTGTGCTCAGTTCCCCTTGAGTACCATTTTACTATTTTTGCACACCACCTGATTTTGCTGTGCTTTCCAAAGCCAGTGCGTGCAGCCTTTCTCTGGAACTCCTGGCTCATGGGGCCTGCTGTTCCATAAAGGCAAAAAGCTGAAACTACGTGGGATTTACATCCCCCTGGGGTTACTGTTAAGTAATAACAAATGGGTACAGGCAACCCTGAGAGCAGGCTGAGGTTACCCTCTGCAGGACAGCGCTTGGGGCAACACTGCTGCTTGGCTTTCTCCCCTTTTCCACCCCACTCGCCCCTTCCTTTCCGGTTTCCCTTGGGAGCAGTTCTTTAATAGATCACTTTCAAGACAAATTCTCATCTCAGGGTCTGTTTCTGGGGAACCTGACTAAGACATCCGTCAAAGAAATTCAGAGGTGGAGCTGTTCATCTGGAATTGAGGGTGTGCAGTACAGTTACTGTGGTCACTGTTGAGGAGGAAGAGGGAGGAGTCATGGCCAAGTTGCCATGATCCTGTTGTTATGGAGACAGACGTGCTGAGCTTCATCACAAGGTTGCTTTCTTCCAGGTACGATGTTGCTGTGGAAACACAGAGCATGACGCCTCAAAGAACACTCTGTTCTAATCTCAGCTGCCTTTTCCATCTGCTTTGTGTCTCATTAGCAGGAGGAGCCTAGTGAGCCAGGGGGCTTTGGCCACATCTCTGTTAAGCCATCTCTAGGGAAGGGCCCCACCTCTGGACTTGTTCTTGTGTAAGTGGGAATCTTAGGGTGCTTTTAGGTAAGGTTTGCTACATTAGATCCAAACAAACTCTTCTTATGCTATATCGTTTTCAAAATGACTGCTTGGAATCACACTTATCACGCATTTATTCCAACCTAAGATCAAGAAGATCCACCGTAGACTTAGACTTATTTTGAGCCCATAGAGTTAAAAAAAATTTTTTTAGCATTAAAAAATTTTTAGCAAAATAATATATTTTTTTAGCATTAACCTCTCTGTTCTCAGAAATGGGAATGATTATGCTAACTCATGGCTATTACTCATTACTATTGTTGAACTTCTGTCATCAAGGAAGCAAGATTTTCAGTAGAGTAGTTATGGGATGTGGTATCTCTCCATGGTGATGGCACTGATTCTGGAGTCTAAGCACAGGCATCAATGTGGCCCAAGGCTACTCTTCAGTGGGCGGCAGTGGCTCTCAGTTACAGTGCAGTGTGACAGATATGGGCTCATGATGAAGAACATGGGCTTTGGTGTGAGACAGTGTCTTGTCTTAGTCATTGTGGGCTGCTCTAACAAAATACCATAGACTGGGTGGCTTAGGTAACACATATTTATTTCTCACAGTTCTGGAGGCTGAGAAGTCCAAGATCAAGGTGCTGGCAGATTTGGTGTCTGGTGAGAGCTCTCCTCCTGGTTTTCAGATGGCTGCCTTCTTGCTGTTCCTCTTCTTATAAGGGCACTAATCCCATCATGAGGGCTCCCCCTCATGACCTCATCTAAATCTAATTACACCCCAAAAGCCCCATCTCCAAATACCATCACATTGGAGATTAGGCCTACAATATACATCAATTTGGGGACATACAAACGTTCAGTTAATCACAGATGGTTTTAGGTTGAATCTGGAGGCAGGGACAAAATATGAAAAAGGTCTCTTTTATTGTAAAAAGGTATTTACTTTGACATTTAGAAATGGCAATGGCGTCTGCTTTCTTTATTACTATTGTTGAACTTAAACTTTGCCACTAAATTAGAATTTTTAAAGTTAATTCCTGACATTTTACTACGTGAATCTCTTAGAGGTATTAGCTATATTGGGAGTCAATATCATTTTTAAATAAAAGCAGTGTCAGTCATGGATCAGCCATGAAAACAAAAATCATTCTAGGTATTTCAACTAGAACAAGATTTAGTATGGGGATTAAGGTACCTACAAAAATCATTGAGAGGACTGGAGGAGAAAAGTCAAGAGGACAACCACAGCTATGGTCCATCCAAGGAGCCAGAGAGATTCTGATGCCATTCTGTGATCAGCAACTGATAAGAAACTACTGTCAGCCTCATAGCTCCTCTGCAGCCCTAAGGGAGGGAATTTCAAGGGAACTTGGAAGCTGTTATTAAAAACTCCCATTTGGTATCGTCATTCACAACAACATGGATGGATCTTGAGAGTACCATGCTAAGCAAAATAAGTCAGATGGAAAATTGCAAGAACCATATGATTTTATTCATTTGTGAACTATGCGACAGAAAGAAACACACACACACAAACAAAACAAACAAAAGAACTCATTGCCACCTAGAACAATGTTGTTATTGGAGGGAAAGGGAGTGGGGTAGGTTAAGGAGGGTAAATGGGTGATGGAAGGATACTAAACTTTGGGTGGTGATTGCACAATGCAATGTACAGATGATGTATTATAGAATTTTACACTTGAAACTTGTATAACCTTATTAACCACTATCATCCCAATAAATGCAGTAAAAAAACCATGTGAGATGCCTCCCTATCTGCAAAAACTAGCAGAGGAAGCAGAGTAATTCCACCCCCTTTCTGCCTTCTAAGTCTTGCATGAGTATATCCCCTTGTCAACTAAACCATTCACAGTACCCTGCTGGCAACTGAGTATATGACATTTAGTTCCCAGGCTTCCAGCGCTTGTGATATAGGGAGAAGAGAGAAGGGGAGGGAAAAGTGCGGGGCCAATGTCTGGTTATCATTCACTCAATTAGCCTAGTCCCCAGCATCCTGGTTTTATTTCTCAGCATTTGTAATTGTGAATTGGATTATGAAGTGTATGAGCTGGATGTTTCCAACAAGTCTGTTGTAATTATGTTTTTGCCCTTGTATTGAATAGACAAAATTCCTGATTATATGCACAATAGGTTGTTTAATTTGGGGTCAACTAAAAGTCAGAATGTATTTAGTGAAAGCTAAGGACCTGAAACCCAATGACTAGAATACCATTAACTATCTTGGATGGTACTATAACGATAGTAATAGTGATAATGTTCCTATATAATAAAAGCCTAATATGCTAAGTGTCCAGTCATCCGTTCAACCAAAGTGTAATATGCTAATGATATGCTAAGGATGCTCAACTGCTTGCATGATGTGCACTGACCACCAGGGGGCAGATAGTCGACCAGTCGACCAGTTGCTATGATGCGCACTGACCATCAGGGGGCAGACACTCTGACCAGTAGGTTAGCTTGCTGCTGGGGTCTGGCCAATTGGGACTGAACAAGATGGGCTGGACATGCCCTAGAGTCCTCCTGTGGTCCCTCCCCAGCTGGCCAACCTCCCATGTTCCTCCCTGGCCTGGTGATTGTGCACTGGTGGAGTCCCTCGGCCTGGCCTGCACCCTCTTGCAATCCAGGACCCCTTGGGGGATGTTGGAGAGCCTGTTTCAGCCTGTCCGCTCAAGGCAGAAGCTGTTCCCTGGTGGTCAGTGTGCTCCCACAGGGGGAGCGCTGCTCAGCCAGAAGCCGGGCTCACCGCTGGCGAGTACAACAGCGGTGGTGGGATCCTCTCCTGCCTTTGCAGCAGCGCTAAGGATGTTTGACTGCCAGGGGGTGGGGAGGGAAGTGGGCCTAAGCCATCAGTTGGACATCCCTGAGGGCTCCCGGACGGCAAGAGGGCACAGGCCGGGCTGAGGGACCCCCCCCCCAGTGCACGAATTTCATGCACCGGACCTCTAGTATAATAATAATGATGATGATAATGATAGCTACTGCTTATCTTTACTATTGGGCCCTGTTCTATTAACTCATTTTCTCTTTAGCACAATCAAATGTGTTAGATACCATTGCTATTCCCACTTTACAGATAAAGGTACTGAAATATCTAGTCATTATATAAATCTCCCAATTTTATACAGCTAATAAGTGGCAGAACCAGAATTTGAATTTTAAACTAGCTCTCAAACACCTCAAAACACATAGAAATTCTAACAGTCAAAATAGGATTTTTATTCACTTGTTATTTTATTATAAATCTTTTTATTAAGTGCCATCGAAGTATGAGTTTTCTTTGGCTTTCCCTTCTGTTTACCTTTGTATTTTGTGATAAAATTAGTGGTTAAAATTCATTGAGAGAGTTCTATGTGTCAGACACTATGCTAAAGGATTTGCAGGTAATATACCATTTAATACACAAAACCACTTTAATTAATTAATTAATTAATTAAAATTTATTTATTGTCACAAAACCACTTTATGAGACCTGGAGAGGTTAAGTAGCCTATTCGTGTCACACAATAAGAAAGTGGCAGAGCCTGGATTCAAACACTAGAGCTGCACTGGCCAAGATGGTTAGCTACTAGCCAAATGTCACGGCTGAGCGCTTGAAATGTGGCTAGTCCAAATTATGATGTACTGTAAGTATAAAGTGCATACTGTATTTCAGAGGCTTTTCACACTTCGGTGCGTCTGGGAGATGCTGTAGGATGAAGTAAGACCGAAGCACTTCATTTCCAGCCTCAATCTCTTCTTAGGAGTTCGTCTGAAAGTTATTGAGGCATGTTGGCTACAGTGATTGGAGTAGACTTTATTGAGAGCCGGGGGGCTTGAATTGGTGGTGGGGCTCTGAAAGGAAAGCATAAATTTGCATTTCTTAGAAATGCCAATGGCATTTTGAGTTTAGTGAGCAGATGAGTTATGCTGGAAGGATGTGCTGTCTTCTGAGATTACTTATTACAAATCACTCAGCCTTGGAGTTGCCAAGTCTAGCAACTCGGTTCTCTCTCTGCTTTGTTGTACTCTCTACGTTGGCTGGCTTATTCTGACTCTTCAAGCGCACAGTGGAAAAAACACTTGATTGACTGGAATTGCTGGGTCCCTGTTCAAAATTCTCTGAGGGGAACATGATTGACTGGGCTTTGGTCAAAGATTCTCTCTTAGTCAAAATGTGCAAATTAAACAATATGCTACAGAAATAACTGCCTCCCTCTCTATTTTTTACCTGAACTTCTATCATGCCTGGGAAAGTTCCTCAACTCTTTTTCCTCTTAAAAGAATTTTTAAAATACTTTCACCACTCCATAATCATGCCACAGCTCTTAACCTAGTAAAGTAATATAGTTAGCAATTTTATTTAAGGCAGTTCCCAATTCAGGTGGTCTGAGATATCCTCTTGTGTTTGGCCAATGTATATACCTTTTACTGTTCCCATCTTTTACATATAAAACTCAATTAAACTCGATAGCTTTATTCCCTCCTTTAATACTCTTACATTCTATTCACATATATAAGTAATGTTACATTATAGTATTTTATCAGACTGTCTTTAGATGGAGTGGATTATGAAGATCTGGAAGGCAAGGACTATGTTTACTTGTCTTTACTTTTCTAATGCTGGTACACGATGCACTTCCTGTAACCAAGTGTTGAATGAAAGAAAGAATGAATGGTACTGAATTTTCTTTCTCTCTTTCTTTCTCTCTTTCTTTCTTTCTTTTTTTCTTTCTTTCTTTCTTTCTTTCTTTCTTTCTTTCTTTTCTTTTCTTTTTCTTTTTTTGTTAATTTTTACTTGAGGATATTTTTTCCATTGATTTTTAGAGAGAGTGGAAGGGAGGGGGCGAGACAGAGAGTGAGAGAAACATCAATGTGAGAGAGACACATCGCTTCGTTGCCTCCCAAATGGTTGTTGACCAGGGCCGGGGATTGAGCCTGCAACTGAGGTACCTGCCCTTGACTAGAATCGAACCCGCGACTCTTCAGTCCACAGATCAACACTCTAACCACTGAGCAAATTGGCTAAGGCTAGCACTGCATTTTCCATACCAAAAAAGACAGGTTTTGTATTTTTAGAATTCCCTTTTTATCACCTAATCTGTGATTCTTTTCCAACCTACCAGTATTGCTTTTTAAATAACTTGTGCTTTGGACTCTCTTGGAGAAAATATTCATTTCAGATGATTTTTAAATACTCAGACTCATTCATGTAAGTGATGAGATTTGGCAGTTGAGTTGGAAGGACTTTCTCAGTAGGGATCACCCCTACAGAGGAATGCTCTGCAAATGGCTTCTCTGAAGGGAGCCTCGATACTAGAGAATACTGATCAGTCCCCTATGGATCTGTTTTGTGAGAGGGCTCTGCACTGGATTATGTGGCCATCTCTCCCTGTCTGATCTGGTTACCCGAAGCCTTCTTCTCAGCCATGTTCCTGGGCATGATTATTGTCCAGAGAGATTCAGGATGAAATGGTCAATTCAAAGGCTGCTGCCCTAGGTTTAGCTACAGAAGTAGATGTGTTTGGCCTATGGAGCTGTCTATAAGACCTGATTCCCTGGACGGTTGCCAAAGCTCCGTTCCACATTATGACATGGAACTGAAACTCAAGAGGGAAATAACACTCCTGCCAATGCGGGAGCTTTGCAACCGTGACAGTAATTATTAAAAACTGTTAACAGTCCAAATATTTCAGCAGTTTAATGCCATAAAAATGGAGCCAAACCTTCAATCAAGGGTTTCTAATATAATTTCTCTGTGCTAGCTTTGTTATTAAAGATAAGTTTAACTGACTCACATATTAGTATATATAAATTAACGAGGTTGGAATTGCCATATTATTAAGGTGAGAAATTGGCTTATTTTATCCTCAAAATAAGGAAATATCCATCTAGACCAGCAAATGGAATAATTTTCCTGGTTTATACCAAATGTACAAAATTGATAATTGCCAGTGCTCACTCTATATCGAAAGAAATGGCTCAGTTGTTTACGTGGTGAAAAAATATAGATAACATGTACTGAATGTTGCCTATGAGCTAGGAGCTTTACATACTTGATGATGTTCAACATCACAACTACTGGTAGATCACCTTTACTTTACAGATGAGGAAACTGATATGCTTAAGGCTAACAGCAAGTAGCAGCGTTGGTATTTGAACTCTCATCTGGGCAGTTCTAAAACCTTTGCTCTTTCTTTTAAAAAAATATTTTTATTGACTTCAGAGAGGAAGCGG
>NW_005353490.1:461951-487476 GCF_000412655.1 Myotis brandtii | reverse complement strand
GGATTGAGCCTGCAACACAGGCATGTGCCCCTGACCAGAATGGAATCCGGACCCTTCAGTCCACAGGCCGACACTCCATCCGCGGAGCCAAACCAGCTAGGGCAAGCCTTTGCTCTTTCTAATCTCCTAAGCTATCTTCTTTACCAGTTCTTCTCTCCTTCTTTTTTCAATTTCTTAAAAGTTAAAATATAGATTGAATATATTCATGTGTATAATGAAGCCTGAGGGTATTTTTTTTTGGGGGGGGGGGAGAATATGACGAAGATAATGATGTATTTACAAAATGTAACTCAAACTACAGTGATAGGAGCTCCACTGGCTTTATAGCCAAGGTCACACTGTTCACAAACTAGGTCTGAGTGTGTGGGGCTGCCGCATGTGTCCTTAGGAACAGAGAAGGGCCCACAGGTCCTTCTGTCCCCACCTCCTGCTGTATCTCCGTGCTGAGTCTTCTGTATCCCAAGACCCCCCCTCTCTCCAATCAGGGCCCTGACTTTGAGGCTGTAAATTCAGTTTCTCTGTAGCTCTGCTACAGTTAAATCCCATCCCTGATTTTCAGCACAGACTGCAAGATTTAAAGGTCCCTTTACATTCTGCAAGGGAGACTTGTTGACGTTCACAGTGTGCCTTGAATTGGTAGCTAGCTAACCTGAGCCTGTCATTTTCTTTTGTCAAGATTTCTAAGTCTATTAAATAAAATGAGAAATTTACAATTATTGTCATTATCACGGGCCCCATACTGTTCAAGGGTACTGCCAGTGCATATTCCAGTACTTCGCTTCCTTTGGCTTCTTCCCTCAATCCACATAGGAAACCTTGATGGTTGTGATGCTACTGCATGCCAGGGGTCATTACCTTCCAACTTACCAACTCCTATGTGGACTTTATCTCTGTCTGACCACAAGAATTTGTTGACAGCTGTCTTGGTCTTGCATTCAGGATATTTATATTGGAAGCATGAAAGAGGGAAGGGAAGAAGCCAATCCAAAGGTAAATTGTGAGACACCGGGGCTCAGTCCTTCCAGGGACCGTTTGAGGAACTGTGTAAGATGAACCTCAGAGGGACTTACCTACTCCCTCTCATTCCCTCTTGACCAAGGTTTGCTCCCTGGTGTTAACTTCCTCCCACTACACAGATGACTATCTGTGTGGTCAGGATAGCTGGCCTGTAGGCATCTCTCATGGCTTGACAGTGACAGAGAAGCCTGGGGGCAGAAAGTGGGCAGTATATTTGGAGCAGTTGACATACTGTATGATCAGGTTACATCTGAGCATAGTTGATTGCGTCAGTAATGATGAATAAAACGTTAGGCAGAGAGGATGTGAACGGGGCCACAAGAGGTGTCAGGCACAGATGTGATTTTGTTATATGGCCCCAACAAATCATCACAAAATAGATGATTTCCTAAAGTATGCATTAGCTAGTTTCAAATCACACCAATATGAGGCATTGATGACTCTGTCTTGGTTGGGGTGCTCCAGTTTCTCTTCAGTCCCTCTCATCAAGTGTTCACAATTGTTGGAGTTCAGACTCAAGGTCACACAAATATTCAGGGCTTTACTTTCAGCGGTTCTCAACCTGTGGGTTGCGAACAATGAAAGTACATCCTGCATATCAGATATTTACATTACGATTCATAACAGTAGCAAAATTACAGTTATGAAGTAGCAACGAAAATAATTTTATGGTTGGGGGTCACCACAACATGAGGAACTGTATTAAAGGGTCGCGGTATGAGGAAGGTTGAGAACCACTGATAAATGAATGCTTGGTTACATTTGTGTGGCTAGGGGCACATACATGACTGTGTTTTTGGTGTAATCCCGTGAGGTTGCTGATGTTTTCTGAGACTGTGGTGGTATAAAAGGTGCTCCTCTATGGGCCAGGGAAGGTAGAAATAGGCTTAATTGAACTCTAACTTGTGAGGGAATCTAGAACAAAGACGTATGACTCCATTGATGGGGGTGAATTCAATCAGATCCACTGCGAAGCTTTTCCCAGATGTCATGCTCTTGGCAGGGGGAAATGGGAGGGGATTGAAGGGGCAGAGCATGTGTTGTTTAGAGCTACTCAACCGGTGAGTCTGCAAAGCCCCACCCATTTCTTTTTGAGAATACTGAAGTGGGTGAGTTGCCCAGTACTTAGCTGAAGTTCCACAGGATTTCTGACACCTTTCTCATGGCGCTACATCAGGTTCCTACAGCAATATCCAAAGCCAGGAGAGGCCATGTGGAATGAGGGTGGCTGTCCACAAAGCTCCTGAAACAAAGACGTGATTTGATTTGATGAAGAAGGAGGCAGAGCCCTGCTGGGGTGGCTCTGTTGGCTGGAGTGTCGTCCTGTGCACTGAGAGGTTGCAGGTTCAGTTCCTGGTCAGGGCACATTGATGTGTTCTCTCTCACATTGACATTTCTCTCTCGCTTTCTGTCTCCTTCTCTCCCCTCTTCCCCCGTCTCTCTAAAAATCAATAAGCATATTCTTGGGTGAGGATTTTAAAAAGAAGAAGGAGGCAGAATACTTGCACAGACTTCTGTGTAACGTCAGCTTTTGAAAACCCACAGCTGCCCTCGACCTCTTGGCCACATGTGGTAAATGTCTCCTCGGTCTCTACCACTAAAGCGCCTGAAAGTGACTATGCTTTCCTAAACCTGATCTTGAGGCTGGTGACAGGCTGTCTCTACACTGCAGAGCATCCGCATGCACTGGGAGTCCTGCCTGCCACCTCCCCAGCCGGTGGCCTCCTAGGATGCTGCTTTTGGCAGGAGTGTCTTACAGCTGGGCTGATTATTAGTGAATTTCTGAATTATTTATGCCAATGCTCTCTTTCATTAGTGTGAATTATCATGAACTGGTTGTAATAAAAGTGATTTGGATTTGAAGAACAAAAGAGTGAGGTCTATTTTTTAGTGTAATGTTATAACTTGTTGAGTTTTGTTGTTGCTCTTGAAGACTGTTGGGAGAAGCAGTTTGGTGAGTTGGAAGGGACCCTGGTTCCTGCCCTGCTCTCCTTACTGTACCTTAGTGATCACCTTGTCTAACATCCTGATACTGCATTTGAGCAAACAGAGGCCCAGTGAGCTTAGTGGTACAACCAGAATTAGAAGCCAGGTGGCTGAATTCGCTCTTTGCTCTCATCTACATGGTCTCATTGACCTACTGGGCATTCATTTAACTTGTGAGGACACAAGTGAGAAGGCAGCTTTCTGCAATCAGGAGGTGAACGCTCACCAGAAACTGACCAGGCTGGTACTCTGAGCTCAGAATTCCAGTGTCCACAACTGTGAGAAAGAAAATACCTGCTGGTTAGGCCACTCAGTTTATGGTATTTTGTTATGTCAGCCTGAGCTGACTGATTCAAGGGGCCAGAATAGCTAGCGTAGACTATCAGAACGTGTCTTAGTTTGAGTTCTTCCAAAAACAGACCCTGAGACAAGGATTAGAGGGAGACAGTTTATTTGGGAGTTGAGTCCAGGAAGCAATGCTGAGGGTATGCAGAAGTGAGATAGGAGGATAGCAAAGCCAGTATGCAGTGTGGGTGATCACTGTGGGCAACTGGAGCTCGGTATCCCTGGGGACCCTCTGAAAGACAATGTGGAATTGCCTGGAAATTTCCCTTTTGAAGGCCAGGAAAACTGCGGTGATCATATATCAACTCACCGTCCTGCAAAGGCATTAAGTTCTCAGCATTCCTGGCCTACATGTGAGGACACAGTGAGGTTTCCTGAGTCAGCGAGTGCCGTCAGGGGTAGACGTGCAGTGGTGTGTACACAGGAGCTGTCTACAGCCATCTCTGGGAGGACTGAAGGGACATGAACACTGCACAGTCCGTGTTGACTGCAGCAGAACTCTTACACTTCAAGGTGAACACAAACATTTGTGGGGCTTGTTAAAATACACATTCTGACACTGTGAAACACAGAATGGAGTTTCTTCAAAAAATTAAAAATAGAACTCCCACTTTTAGGAATATATCCCAGGAAACTAGAAACACCAATCAGAAAGGATATATGCACCCCTATGTTCATAGCAGATGAGTGGACAAAAAAGCTGTGGTACATTTACACAATGGAATGCTACTTAGTGGTAAAAAGGAAGGAATTCTTACCATTTGCAACAGCATGGATGGACCTAGAGAGTATTATGCTAAGTGAAATAAGCCAGTCAGAGAAAGGCAAGTATCACATGATCTCACTCATATGTGGAATCTAATGAACAAAATAAACTGATGAACAAAATAGATCCAGAGACATAGAACCATGGAACAGACTGACGAATTTCAGAAGGAAGGCGGGGTGTGGGGTGGGAGGGAACTTATATATACATAGCCCATGGACACAGACAATAGTGTGGCAAAGGTTTGGGAGGGGCGGGTATGGGGTGGAGAAATCAATAGGAAAACAACATCAATAACAAAACAAAACAAAAGAAAGGAGACATCTGTAATACTTTCAACAATAAAGATAAATAAAATAAAATATTGGCATAGAAAAAAATACAAATTCTGATTTGGTAAGTTTGGAGTGGGGCCCAAGATTCTGCGTTTCTAACAAGCTCCCTATGATGCCACTGTAGCTAGACTATGGACTAGGCTTTGAGTAGAAAAAGTTACACACTTTTACATGGATTCAGCTCATTTCCACACATATTTATTGAACACCTGCTGAGCTGGCTACTGGGGCTAATCCTGTGATGTACATTCAAAATAGTGAGATCAGAACATAGGGATCAATATTGCATCTGTTTTTACAGATGATCTAAGGGCTACCTGCTTTAATTGTCCAGGCTTGGAAGTGCTCACTGCATATTCATTTGAAGAAACAGAGGAAGGAGGATTCCTGAAGTGTTTCTATTTCTTGGACAGAATTTCAGCCTATTAAACATGGTGGAAGCCATTAGCACAGATCTACCTCTAGGTATGTGTGTCAATGTTGTGGTATCAGCCTCTCTGGGACCATGAGAGGGTTTTCACAAAGCTATTGTTCACTTGAACACTTTAAAATAAAAAATAAAAATCTGAGTTGTAATAAAAATAGCAACATTTTTATAGTACTTTACAGCTTTCAGAGTGCTTTCCACCACATTATCTCATTATGTCCGTTGCAGACTTGAGAGAAAATAATCTACGAATGGCATTTTGAAATAAACGCATTGCACATTAGGACAGGTACATTACACAGCTGGGTCCATGATATTCAAGATCAGATGATAATGAAAAGTGACTGTGAAGAAGGCTGCATATAAACATATACTGTGTCCTAGAGTACTCAGATGAAATCTGTACCAGCTGGGAAAAGGTAGTGCAGACATATTGTCATTAGTTTCTCACCTTTAAACTTTTCAATGTAAAAGTTGTAGAGTTTCATCAAGGGTCTTATGAACACTTTTGCCCTGTGTACAGATCTTCCAGTTTGATCACTTGGTTTTTCATTCTGTTGAGAGGCTTTGGGCCATCTTTATGCCTCATCTCAAGTTAAGCCCCAAGAGTGTGGCTCATACACAATGGGCATACCTCATGGCTGTCAACCTCTTTGGCTGAATAGCCAATGGGCTGAGCCAGTCAGATAAGGAAATAAAAATGAGATGGTAAAGAATTTTTTTAGACATTGTAAAATGACTTGGCTGTGACAATCTTCATAAAGATTTTGCTTCATATGCCAATGAACTTTAATTATATCTATCGAATATTATCAACAGAGATCATGAATTATGTCTAATATATAATTACACCTAAATAAAAGCAAAGATTCTACTTTTAATAATATTCAATAAATTTATGTATAATAATTCCAATAACCATGAAATATTGAGTGAAAAGGAAGCAAATGGATGTCATTCATGAATATTTTGTCAGTTAGAATGCTTTTTGCTTTAATTAATATAATATTGCCCTAGCCGGTTTGGCTCTGTGGATAGAGCATCAGCCCGCAGAGTGAAGGGTCCCAGGTTCAATTGCAATCAAGGACACGCCCCAGGTGAGTGTGGCAGGCAACCAATCCATCTGTCTCTCTCACATCAATGTTTCTCTCTTTGTGTCTCCCTCCTTTCCACTCTCTCTAAAAATCAATGGAAAAATATCCTTGGGTGAGGATTAACAACAACAACAAAAAAGAAATTGAATTTAATGGAGCCAAAAATTTATTGTTTACATAACACATAATTGGAAGTAAGTGGTTCTGAAATTTATTAATTCAGTAGCACAGTTGATGTCTGAGTTCTGGGTCAGCTTCTCTGTGATTCTTTTGATTTTCATTTCATGCACACACAATGGCTATCACAGCTCTGAGCATTGTGTTCTCACACAACTGGATTCAAACAGGAAACAGAGTGCTTCCTTTCTCCTTCTATGCCATTGTGCTTTTAAACTTATTAACAAATCTATTTAATGAAATAAGGCCTAGGATACAAATATTTAAATAAAAATCATCATCTCCTCCCTCCCCCTCCTCCTCTTCCTCCTCCTCCTTTTTCTTCTTCCTCTTCTTTTTCAATGATGTAGAAAATTCATTCTGAGAAGCCCCTCATAAGTTTCCCATAGACCTTTTTGACTAAAAGTGGGCCATCTGCCCATTCAGACAGCGATCACTGGTAGAGAAAATGGGATTAGCATGACTGGCTCAGCTGATTATGTGTAATCTTCCAGGGCTGGGTTAGGTTCTAAACTTCCTTGAGCACATTGCTTCCTCAAATCTGAACAAAATAGGTTAGGAAAAAAGCATAATGGCTCTTGGGGAGGCAAGCAATTTTTTCTGATGCACATATTTTCTATTGTTTCTTTAGAAGTTATTTGGTTGCCTATTAATTGAACTGGAGACACTCTCAGGTGTTAGAATCAAAGACTAAGATTGAGAACATTACCACTTACTGAATTCTACAAAATTATAAAAACTAGGGGCCCAGTGCATGAATTCATGCACCTTGAAAGGAACTGTGGGCCGTAAGGTCATGGTAGACACAGGGGCAGGTCTTGGCCTATCCTCTGTGCCCCTGCCTGGCCCCTCCTGCCATGGCCCCCAGTCACCTGTGTGCCAGTAACCCCGCTCCCATTGCTGCTCTCACGCACTGACCTTGCCGGCCCTGCTTGTACCCGCTGATGGCATGGAGCAATTGGGGCCAGCACCAGCAGCAGGTGTGAGTGGCGGCTGCTGCCCCAATTGCCCCTCAGGAGCATGGGGAGGTGGAGAAGTCCTCAGGGGAGATCAGGGCTGGTAGCCACCTCTTGCACCTGTTGATGGCACTAAGTGAATGGGACTGGTGCCAGGCACTGGCAGCAGGTGTGAGCAGCGGCTCCGGTGCCAGGCAAGACTGCGGCGTGTGGAACAAAGAATTTTCAGTAAACACCAGAGGCTCGCCCCGACAACAGCAACTGTTGCCCGCCTTGGTCTGGCGCCCCCCCTCACCTGCTCCACCATCCCACCATGGTCCACGCCCACCATGTTCCACACATGCCCCCTGGTGGTCAGCGCACATAGCGACTGGTTGTTCAGTTGTTCCATTATTCTGGTTGTTCTGCCATTTGGTCTATTTGCATATTAGCCTTTTATTATATAGGATATTTGTGGGACAAGTTGTGTTTCTTGCTAGTTTGGGATTCTTATGAAATGAGACTTCCCATCCAGAGCTCAGCCCCCACATGGTGGCATGTTTCCCCCATATTGCTTGCATGCCTGGGTCTTCAGAGGGGGAGAGGAGAAATAGCTTGTGGCCTACTGTTATTAGAAGGGCTTTCTGGAGGAAATTTTCAGGGAAATTTGGAGATTGAGGGAGAGAAGAGCTGTGGGGAAAGAAGTAGATGTAAAGGGAAGGAGGATTTAAAAAGTGTTATGTGAGCAGGTATCCAACCCCTTCACATATTCAAAAAACACAGATAAGGCCTTGACCAGGTAGCTCAGTTGGTTAGAGTGTTATCCCTCTACACCAAAGTTGTGGGTTCAATCTCCGGTCAGGGCACATGCAAGAATCAACCAATGAATGCATAAATAAGTGGAACAACGAATTGATGTTTTTTTTTCCTCTCTCTCAAAATCAATTTTAAAAAATCTTAAAACAAGCAAGCAAAAACACAACAAACAGAAAACACAGTTAAGAAAGTGGGCTAACCTAGAATTGATGTCTGTTTCATAGCCTGTGTTTCTTCAACATTGCTCTGAAAGTTGTGTCTTCAGCAGGATACATTCTCATCATTGCTCTCAAGGGGCAAGCAAAGTATTCTCCCCAGTGACTGCATTCCTAACTGAAAAACCAATCTAAACCTGTGGGAGGATTTATGGGAATTAGAGGATGTTGGAACTTCCTTGCCCAAGGTTATCTCAAGTTCCAAGGTAGTTGCTCAAGCATCAACCACTGTATCTACAGTCCACTAAGCAGGAAGGAAGAAAAGAGAAGAAGTAGGAGGGGCCAAGGGTAGTGCTAGCTGGTTTCTTAAGGATGATTCTCAGTAGCTGCTACATGATACATCTACACACATATTTCACTAACCAGAATTTAATTACATGGTCCACCTAGCTATATGGGTGTCTGATAATGTGGTCTTTATTTTGAGTGGCCATGTACTTAGCTAAATATTCTATTATTATGAAAAAAAGGAAGAATGGATATTGGGAGAACAAAAGAAGGGAGCCTCTTCCAGACCCGTACTCTTCTCTATAAATGGGAGATGGACTAATACTTTTATGACTCTTTCCTCTTATTCATGTTATTTATTTAGCATGGAATGCTCTTTATTCCCGCTTGCATCTCACATATCTGTACAACTCCTTTGTTGTCTACTGGCATTTTCCCATCTTCATAGCTTAATTCAACGTTACTTCTTCAAAGGAGACTTCTTGGATTCTGCCAATTAGAACTAACTTCTTCTATGCCCCCTTTTCTTATACATGTATTATAGCAAAGTGTTCATTCTATTTCACATTATCAGCGGTTGTTTATTTTTCCCCTTAGATTGTAAATTTCATGAGGGCTAGCTCCTGGATTTAATCACTTCCAAATTCATACAGTGCCTACATGAAAAAGAAGTAAACTCATATCTTGTTTAAGCCAATGTAACATTGCATCTTTTTAAAATCACTCACAGCTAAGTATAATCCTAACATAAGAGCCTTCCCCCTTCCCTTTATAGAACTGGGCAACACTCTATTCTGAAGTGATGATTATACAGTTACCACCTACAAAGGGCTGGAATATTAAAAGAAGGTAAATGAATGAAGAAGATTGGGAAATATTCTTAAATTGGTGCTACGATGTATTCTCAGTCTTGGGTGTTTAGAGGGGTTGGTAAGGTGCAGAGGAAGGGTGTGGGCTTTGTAATCTAACATACCTGATTTAAAATAGTGGTTAAATGACTTATAGATGTGTGAGCTCTGGTAAAAATTATTTTTCCTAAGCCAGAGTTCCCAGATCTGTAAAAGGGAAATAAAAAACTTACTTTGCAAGGTTGTTTGGAGAATTAAATAAGCTGTGCGCAAAGTGCCTGGTACAGAGAGGATAGACATGATTATAATTATCATACAGCGGATTTGGAGTGATTCAGGGAAAAGCTCTATGTTGCCTTATCCCAGAGCCACAAAGCTGATTACACATGGGTCAGTGGTCCTTGGAAGGAGATTTGCCACAGAAGGCAAGGAATGTTATTACTGATAACAGAAATTGAGAGCACATCATTTACAGTCCTGTAATTGAGATGAAGTTTGGCATATTGGCATGGACAATATCACTCCAACATCCATTTAAAAACCTCCAGATGAAAAACAGAGACACAAAGTGCAAGTACTCATTGATGCTCTTAATAGTCATAGCAACATGTTGGATAATGGTAAAAATAAAAGTGGCAATTCCATTGAAATGTGGGCTGAAGCATACCTATTAAATTGGATCCATAGTTAAAACAGCCTGGGCTTTTCATAGTTCTCTAAGGAGGAGCAGTTAAACCCCAGATTTTGTCTTTATTGATAGCAATATAGAAGTTATACATATCACAGACCAAAAGCAATCAGTGACACAGCTGTCAGCACCTCAAGGTCATAATAAAAGAGTAGATGCAATACTTTAAAGGAAAATTGGAGAAGTTAATGTGAAAACTTGGTTAAAAAATGACTTGTGGGCCCCCCAAAACTTATGAGTAACTTTTTTGACTTTGTACAATGTAAAGTCTCCAGGAAGTTTTTGAGGCTAATCCCTAACCTATATTTAGCAGTTTTTAGTTTACTAAATGCTTTGACATACCTTAACTCATTTAATTATTCTATTTTGCATAAGAAATTACTACCAATTTAACCGTTTAAAACAGCATACATTGATTGTTTTATAGTTTCTGTGGGTCAGAAGTCTGGGCTCAATTTAGCTGGACCTCTGGTTAGGGTCTCCTGAGGCTGAAATTAAGGTAGGCTGTATTCCCACCTGGAGGACCAACTTGGAAAGAATCTGCTTTCAAGCTCACTCAGGTTATTGGTGGAATTAATTTGTTATGGTTGTAGACCTGAGAGCTCTACTTTCTTCCTGGGCCCTCAAGCTACTGGACACTCAACTCCTGGAGACCACTCATAGCTTCTTGGCAGATGGGATTTCCAAACTTGTCCAATAGCTGGCAAAGAGAGTCTGGTAGCAAGATGGAGTCTTATATAATACTAGAGGCCCGGCGCACGAAATTTGTGCGCGGGTAGAGTCCCTAGGCCTGGCCTGTGATCAGGGCCATCTTCCTCAGCTACCTGCAGCCGGCCCTGCTCCCTGCCGCCATCCACCCCCGGTTCCCCATTTGCCATCGGGTGATCGGTGCCTGACAGCTGGGGGAAGGGACCGAGAAGTCTGCTGTTCCCACCCACTAGCCAGCCCTGCCCCTGCCACGGGTGGTCATCAGGTGGCCATCAGGTGATCAGAGCCTGCCGGCCAGGGAAAGGACCAAGAGGTGGTCAGTGCAACTCATAGTGACTGGTCCAGTGGTTATTCTGGTTGTTCTGCCATTAGGGTCAATTTGTATATTACCCTTTTATTATATAGGATCAGTGGTCTGGTGCATGGATTTGTGCACATTGAAAGGAAATTAATTAGAATAAATATTTTAATATTGCTATTATAGATAGATAACCACAGAGTGACCTCCTGTAACTTTCACTATATTCTATTGGTTAGAAGCAACTCACAGGTCCTGCTCACGCTCAAGGGGAGGGGATTAAGCAAAGGCATGCACACCAGGAAGAAGGGATCATAGTGGTTCAACTGGAGTCTGTCCACCACAGTTGTCAGTTCAGTCCTTTGAGAAAGTGGGATAGATATTCTTACTTCAGTTATACAGATGAAGACACTCATTGTCAATTAGAGAGGTTAAATGAACTGGTATTCAAGACTACATAGTTAATAAGAGTAAACCTAGAATTCCTAAGTCATAGTTCTATGCTCCAACCATTAGTATTTACCTTCTTATATGTCTTTGTATCTACCCATTTATCCATTCATCTATTCACCCATCCCACCATCCTAGTACGATGTTCTTTTCACTACATCATGATACTTCTTGTGTAAATGTGAGTAATATTCAGCAAACTCACTTCTTTGAACGCAGCAGGCTTACCTCTTTGTCTGCATTAGACAGGTTTGGTGAGATTCTTCTGTGGTAACAAGCATCTCAAAAATCTCAATGGTTTAAAATAACAAAGGTTTATTTCTTGCTCATATTACACATCCTTTGCAGGTCAGCTGGGTGCTTTGCTCCACCTTCTCTTACCCAGGTTGCTATTATAGTCACTGTCTTGAACGTTGTCAATCCCCATTCCAGAGGGAAAGGAGAGTTTTGGTGAGGTGTGCAATTGCAGTTAAATGCTCTGACCCAGAAGGCAAACATGGCATTTGCTTAAAACTAGTCAAATGGCTTTACCCAACCACAAGGGAGCCAGAAAGTTCAATTCAACACTATCTCCAGGAGTGGAGAGACCCAGAAATAATTGGTATATAATTTGTGAAGTAATTACTACCATAGCCGTGAAACTAACCCCCCTCAAAATGCACCCGTGCCACCTTTGCATTGTTCATGGCCTCAGTTCAAAATCTCTCACCTGACCCGTCCAGCACTCTGCTTCCGGGCCTGTTCCAGAGAGCCTTAGTTCTTAACTCGTGGTATACTTACATCTTCAGGGCTGTGTCTCTCCCCAAACCTGAGCTTTACAAATGCTTCCCCAAAGTCTGGTTTCTATTTCTTTCTTGATCACAATTTTCACTTTGTATTCTTTTTTTTTTAAAAATATATTTTATTGATTTTTTACAGAGAGGAAGGGAGAGAGATAGAGAGTTAGAAACATCGATGAGAGAGAAACATCGATCAGCTGCCTCCTGCACATCTCCCACTGGGGATGTGCCCGCAACCAAGGTACATGCCCTTGACCAGAATCGAACCTGGGACCTTTCAGTCCGCAGGCCGACGCTCTATCCACTGAGCCAAACCGGTTTCGGACACTTTGTATTCTTAATGATATTGTTTTTTTCCCATTCTGGGTAAACAGTACACCAAATTGTGCTGCACTTCTGGGACTCTAAACCCAGACCCAGACCTTATAAGCTGATGTCTTTGTAATAATGAAGTTATTGATATTACCATGATGAATGCCATGTGGGGAGAAAACTATCATTATATCCTTAACTATTCCCCGGAATTCCTTTCTTCAGAGATACTGTAGGCCAAGCATGTCAAACTCGCGGCCTGTGGGCCGCATGTGGCCCACAACGAATATTTTTGCAGCCCAGCCAATATAATGGTATGTAAGAGACGTTTTAATAAAAATTTCATAACTTATTTTTTTAAATATCCTGTTATACATAATTATTAATAACAAACTACAGCGTTCACTAATGACTGATTAGTATAATCATGTTGCATTCATTTTCCTTACGTGCCTTACACGCAGGCACACCATTTCTCTCCACTAATACTAGCAGCGAATATTTTAGCAGCTGACTGCCACGTCATTAGTCTTGTACTGACTTGTTTGGTGTGCGCAACAGGAAATATTTCACTTTCGGAGAACAAGAAAAATAGGTTTATTTGCGTTACGCTAATTAATTTGTGCAGTTATTCAATGTCTGGTAAGTTAATGTTCAAGAAAGAAATATTAATTTTTATTAAAATGTTCTACTATTTTATGTTAACAATTACTCATTTATTTCAGCCCTTTGTATTTAGCATGTCTCTAACGAAATAAACCTACGTTTCTATGAAAATTGAAGCTTTTGTTTTTTTGCAATCCACATAAACTTAAATCTTGTTTATTTGGCCTGTGTTAGCCTTTGAGTTTGACATGCTTGCTGTAGGCCATGATCTAAATTCAATTAGTATGTGTCATAAAAAAGGAAACATCAATGGAAAAAACAGATAAAAGGATTAGACATGACTGAACCCAGCAGGAAAGCAGAGCAGAACATTCTCAAGGTGAATAATTATCTGAAGGGAGGTGAACAGCACACTCTATCAGTTGCATACCACCGGTTTTGGCTTACTGTGAGAGCTGCAACAAGTGAGCTAAAATATTAATGCCAGAGTAAACCACCTTAGAAGAATGTTGTATGACTACCGCATTCTCAGTAGGTGCTGTGCTGCTGGAACAAGGTTCCAAAGAATAAAGAAGCAGCTGGGCTAAATGTATGTTCACCGCAGAAGACACATTTTTTTATCCTACAACTGTGTTCTAGTTCATAATTTTAAGCATTTCTGTCAACTCTTAGGCTAAATTGCACTCAACCTTGTTGTGCATAAATTTGCTACCACTACAGCATATTAAAGAAACTTGCTGGAAGGAAGTTCTGAAGAGATCCAGCATGTTCGCTGGGGGTTGAGGTGGTGCTGGGATTTCCACAGATGGAAAAGGCAGGGAGCCCACTGCCAGCATTTGCAGAGTTTAGAGTAGAGGACTGTGGGTTGGGTCGGCTAGAGTCCAGGGCACGTGCACAGGAGAGGCTGGAGAAGAGGCTGGAAAGCGCTTGTACCAGAACAAGAAGGGCTATAAACATTGGATGAGAACCCTTGCCCATAATTATTGAGACAATGGGGAGCCACTGAAAGTTGTTGAGCGAGATGCATTTGGCAATGAGATGCAGGATGAGTGGAGACAGCCTGGATATGGAAGGCGGTGAAGACATCTTCAGGGACAGTATGTGTGACCAGTGTGAAATCAAACATTTGTTGTGGAATGACAGGCTGCCAAAACCCGGCAAGAATGTACTTGCCAGCTGAAGTTACCACCCCGCTAATCAGGACGGTGGCAGGCCCAGAAGAAAAGAAGACAGCAGATGGAAGATAGGCAGCATCCATTGTTCCCGCACTCACAACTAATCAAATGTATGAGGTCACACAGGAGCTTCACGATCAGTGCCGGGGCTTTGGAAGTGCCAGTTGGCAGAACAAAACAGGTGATGGAATGAAAGGTTGCATGCGAGGAGCTGTGCTGAAACAGAAGCACCTCCCAGGAGGGTCTTCCCAGGAAAACGGGTGCTGGCAGTGATCAGGGGAGGCAGGGGCCCTCCTGTCATCTGAGTCGACTACTTGTATCACAGCAAAGCCTCAGCAGTGAAATGCACCCTCCAGCAAACTGGATCTCTGTGTAAAGGCCACAGAGTGGAGCCTCAGCTTCGTCGTCTGTAAAATGGCAGGCATTTTAAGGATCAAATTAAATAAATCATGCGCAGCATTTGGCAAAGGGCCTGGAACATAGCAAACTTATTCCCCAAGGATACTCCTGGGACAGCATGCCTGTGGAGCTATGGGAGAACTCTTCATTTCAGAACCCTGTGCTTCTGGCCCTGGAATGCTTTGGGACTCCTGGCTTATTGTGCATTTGGTGTAGTGCAGAGGCAGCCATGTGAATGGATTTGATGCTTTCACGTTATGGTTCTGGCATAACGGGATAGGCAAGTGGCTTTATCTATTGTTCGACTTCCCCCTCCCTTCCCTGGCACAGCCTGACTCTTCCTAAGTGCTTCTGTCCTATTTCCTGGCTTCCCTCTTCCTGCCATTAAGAAACTACTGGCCCCACACTGCAGGTCAAGGATCTGGCAACCTAATCTGGAATGCTTTGGGTAGGTAATTAGGGGAGAAGAAGAAGGTAGAGGACATAACCGCATCACATTTTGGAAAGACATTGAAAGCCTAGAGAGGCAGTAGAGCAGGAACTAAGATGGGGCACTACTTAGGGCATTTGGACTGTTTAGGTGTCAGATTACTAACCACAGTCTCTCTTCCTTCTCTTGCTCCCCTCTCTCTTTCCATCTGTGGTATAAAGAACCAGACAGACCTTGCCTTGCAGCAAAGTATAAGGGGGAGAAAAACATGCACACAAATGACCCCAGTGGGAGTGATAAGCATCCTAGAAGAGACTCAGATGATGTGATCTGTGAGTTCAGAGGTGGCAGGATTGGGGGTGGAGGTTTGTGTGTGGGGGATGGGCAATGACTTCTAATTGGAAGGCTTATGGAAGGCTTATGGAAGGCTTCAAGGAGGAAGTGGCAATGGGGCTGGGTTCTGAAGGATTTGTAAGATTTAGACATTTGCAATAAGGAAAGGCAAGAGCTCAAATAAGGTGCAGGAAAGAACAAAATGGTGGTTGTATAAAGGAATGAGTCATTTATTTTGGTCAGATTTCTAAGGATATGAAGGGAACAGCAGGCCGATTTAGGGAGGAGTTTGGAAGCTAGGGTGGGGATTTAGAACTTTAGTTCAAAACGTTAGAGAGCCGGGGAGTGATATTATCAGAGCAGTGTTTTAGTTGATCCATCAGCATTGTGAAGAATGGATGGGTTGAGGGCAGGGCACAGGGAGACAGCTTGAAAGAATTGCAATGGTCCAGGAAGAGCTATTGCTATGAGCTCAGTACTGTCATGGAAGTGAAGAGGAGTTGGAGATGAATGGGATGCATGTGGTAGAGTTAGAATTAGTAGCATTTGGTAATTGATTGAATATAGGGCCTAAACAGGAAAGAGCAATCAAGAATCAATGCTAAGTGAAATGTCAGACAGAAAAAGTCAAGCATCATATGATTTCACCCATATGTGGAATATAAAACTGAAAGCAACAAATGAACAAACAAAACAAACAAAAACTTAGACACAGACAATTGTATGGTGGTTACCAGAGGGAAGGGGCAGGGGGGAATAAAAGGGGTCAAATATATGGCAATGGAAGGAGATTTGCCTTTGGGTATAAACACGATGCAATATACAGATGATGTATCATGGAATTGTACCGTTAAAACTTGTATAATCTTATTAACTAATGTAACCCCAAGAAATTTTTTTAAATGACCTTTCTGCCTTTTATCATCTGGGTTGTCTAACTTCACTTGTTCCTTAAGGATACCGGCCCCTCTCAGCCTAACACAATCTCCAAGCCTCCCCTTCTGCAGGCTTTCCTGCTTCCCAACTCCATCCCCACCCACCTCCTGTTCTGATGATGGTGTGGAAATCCTTCTCACTTATCACCGGAGCCATATACAAAGAACTATTCTGGCTTTAGAATGGATCTGAGCATCGTTACTGTCGCTGTTCCTGAGGATTTCACATTTAGAAAGGTTTTCACGATGCATTGACACTGGGAAATAATCAAGTTTTCTTCAGGGTGTTTATGCTGGTATACGGATTCTTAGGTTGAGTTCTGATTTTTGGTGGAGTAGGAAGGGAAGGAAGAGGTTGTTTGGGGGTATTGCTGACAAAAAGCTTGTAAGTGTGATGGTTTTTCACTTGTTCACTGTGATGTCGCCTTGAGAAGAGAAATCAATTAGGCCCAGGGCAGCAGCTGCTTGTCCCAATCCACCTACCTGCCCAGAATTTCCACTGTAATTCTTTCATTTCTCACTTCATCTACCATCTATGTCTTAGTCCATTTGGTGATAGACAATATGCCAAAGATCTCTATTTCTTAAAATTTCTCTTGTCATTGATATCCTAAACATTTTTCCCTCTTGCCCTCTCATTCTCTCTTCCTTCCTCCCTCTCCTCCCACAGATAGGAACAAAGATGTATAATTGTATCATTTCAAACATTTTGGGGAGGTTGCTTAAAGCAACAAAGATACATTCCTCAGTCCATGTCATGGCCATGGCTCTGTGGCTGAGGAGCTGCCCCAATCTTGGTTTTGTGGCATAGGAAAATCAATCAATCAAACAAACAAACAAACAAACAAACAAACAAACAAACAAAAGCCCTAACTGGTTTGGTTCAGTAGATAGAGCATCAGCCTGTGGGTCCCGGGTTCCCGGGTTCGATTCCGGTCAAGGGATGTACCTTGGTTGCGGGCACATCCCTAGTAGGGAGTGTGCAGGAGGCAACTGATCGATGTTTCTCTCTCATCGATGTTTCTAACTGTCTATCCCTCTCCCTTACTCTCTGTAAAAAAATCAATAAAATATATTTTAAAAAACAAACAAACAAACAAACAAAAAAGCCCATAAAAAAAAAGAATGATGGCTAGACCTCTGCAATGGCTTTCAAATTTCTGCTCAGAGGTGGTAGTTGTTATAGCAGCAGCTCATTTCTTTATCTGTCAGCCTTTTCCAGTTTATACTGCAGTGGAAACAGCCCTATATCTTAGTGGATTACCAGAAAGCTCTAATTCTCACTACACGCTATACCAGTATGCCAGCTCTGGGTCAAAGGAAGCTCAGTTTTGTGATCTGCTCACGTGTCTTTGTCATCCTGGCTTTTAGGCTAAAGGTGTAGCCCTCTCTTGGCAGAGGTAAAAGAACTTCAGTTTTGTTTGTTTGTTTGTTTGAATAGAACTCTTTGATGGTAGGGCACAGTTTTCTCCTGCTCCTATCCTTTTCCCATATGGGATCTCCAGTCTGGAACACTGGTTGGGGAACATGAAAAGGGTATTTGCACACTGGTTGGGAAAAAAGAAAAGGGTATTTGCCAATGGTGAAAGATTTAGCGCCTCTGTTGGTGTGATAATATCTTTAGTTTTGCTACAAAAGTGAGTGTTGTTAGTGTTACTGGACTAAAGGGGTCCATTTGCCTGCACGAATCAAAGCCCAAACAGGAGTTTGCAGCCAAAGAAGTAAGGGTTCATTAGTTGAGGAAATGGTGCCACACCCAGAGTCACAGGTGAGCCAGTGCTCAAACATGTGGCTCCCTGATGGCTTCCAGGGAAGGGGTTATAGAGGAAACTAAAGGAGTTAGGGTCATGTTTAGGGTCATGCTCTTTACTGGTTAGTAGGTGCTAGGATAAGGTGTAGTTGATCGTTGTATCTGATCCTGATGTCAGTCATGGCATCGCTTCATCTGGTTGCACAAGAATGTGGTCCGTAGAGTCGTTCTGGAGCTGAAATACAACTGAGGCGTAGATGTTATCTCTAGTTTGACTGAAACTCTGTTTCTGTGGTCAACAGACCTGAGGTTTTGTTCCTAAGATTAGTTGATGCTGACCAGAACCTCATTGTCCTGTGGGCTTAATGATTAACATGCAAGGGAGAGGGAGGTGGGTGAGTCAGGGTGCTGGATGAGGCCAGTTTGAATAAAAGGAAAGAAAGGAGAAAGAGTCATATTGAAGAAATGAAGTTTCTGCATGGTTACATTAGCAGAACAAAGTTTATCTTGTGGACATTTCACTTTGAGTCTGGAAGCAGAGTTCTTTGCTCTTCATCTTCTCTACCAACAGAAGGTCTGGATGTGTCATGCCTCCTCCCCATCTTCCCTCCCCTTTGTCAAAGGTGAGGGGAAGAAGAGGTAGAATTCTAGGGGTAGGGAAGGGGCTGAAGAAATGGAGGGGATGATGAGGGGAGAAAAAGATGAGGAAGAAGAAAAAAATAAAGATGAGGAAGAGAGACCAGAGAGGCTGGGTTCTCTGACAAAAACCTCTGATGGACTTAGGACCCAGGGGATAACTAAAGAGCTCTTTTACTCAGCCTGTGTCTTTGTGTATATATGATTACCTAAATATGGGTTCTTTGTGTATGTGTTTGGAAATGGTTGTACCTTGCTTCTTTCCCAGTAGTTAAGGGCACAGGTTCATAACCCCAGGGCATTACATAGATAAGAGTAGGGCTACTTTGGTGGGGGATAGAAGACATCACCATCCCCTATCCAACCACTCTGCAGAACCCTGGGGCTCTGGGCAATATAATTTGAAGATATAAAGGATAAAGTCATAATCCTGTAGTCCAGGATCACAGACCTACTAAAAATAACTTCTAGACAAAATATTAAGGTTTTTTTTGTGGTTGCTGGAAAATGAGGTGTAATTGTAACACCATCTCTTGAAGAATTTCAGAGGATGGAAGACAAGGACTAGGATTATTTTATACTAGAGGCCTGATGCATGGATTCGTGCACCCGTGGGGTCCCTCGGCCTGTCCTGCAGGGATAGGGCCAAAACCAGCTCTCTGACATCCCCCGAGGGGTCCTGGATTGCGAGAGGGTGGTTCTTGGGTGACATACCCCAGAATTGGGCTCTCTCCTCTCTTGTTCCAGGTGTGTCACCTGAGAACTGCAGCTGCCATGTCACCACAGTTCAGCAGCACCTACGTTGAGTGTCTGCCCCTTGGTGGTCAGTGCACGTCATAGCTACCAGCCAGTCAGCTGGTCGGCCAGTCAGCTGGTCGCTTAGGCTTTTATATATATACTAGAGGCCTGTTGCATGAAAAGATTTGTGCAATAGGCCTTCCCTTCCCCTGGCTGCCAGCACCGGTTTTCCTCTGGCACCCGGGACCCAGGCCTTCGCTCTGGCCCGAGCCGCCTTCAAGCCTTCACTGCTCCAGCCGGAGCCGCCTTCAGTCTTTGCTCTGCCGCTTCCCGCCTACGTATGCGAATTAACCGCCGTCTTTGTGGGAGGTTAATTTGCATATTGCTCTGATTAGCCAATGGTGGGCATAACGAAGGTACAGTCAATTTGCATCTTTGTCTATTATTAGATAGGATAGATGTTATTTATGCTAAAGATATGTACTCCACAATGAGAGGAAGATAAGTACTCCACAATGAGAAGATTTTATTCTGGCCTAATCAACAGGAACTGCGGCCAGGAGAAGATTAGTTAGGAAACGGGACCGAGTGGAGGGAAACCATTCTTCCAAGGCTGAGGAAGACCGTGCTGGCTGCAGTGAATGAAGCCAGAACTGCTGCTGGCTTGAGCTTGCTTTGTGAACTTGTAAGTAATGAGGAAGTATCATGTTTTTCTGCAGGTGAGTAACTCTGGATTGTGAGCCCTGAAATTAGGAAAGGGAACCAACATGCAACTGTTTAGACTTGTAATCTTTGACCTCACGATGGCCTTGACAAGGTATGTGGCCTGGGAAACATGGAACCGCGGCAAGGCAGCCTGTTGGCTTGAAGAATTTCTTTTTCTACCTGACAGCTGCTAACTATGGGAAAACAGGGCTTGTTCCTTCCCACTGAGTCTCCTTCAGAGAAACACGTATTTTGTGTTCATAGAGGGGGAAAAAAGAACATTCACTTTTCTCTCTTACTTCTGTGGAGATGTGTTAACTAGTTATGAGGATTATATCAGCAGCTCAGGGGCAGCACATAATGAAGGAGATTTACCGAGTTGCTGTTGAAAGCTGTAGATGTCTATGCATGCTGTTCCCAACTGAGAGAAAGCCAGGGATGACTGCTGCAAAGGTCAATGCCAAATTTAAATGCATCTTTTATAAAAAGATCATTTACATAGCATTTTATTCACAAACATTGAATGACTTTGTTTCTCAGAAAAAATAGTCATTAACATATTTTATTTCTCTCTCATGTTGTTATCATTATGTTGTTATAAATATGGACACTTTAAAGAGATCCTGCTGAGGAAAAAAATGTATTTTTTTCCTGATAATAAGGAGAAGACAGGGATAACTAATTCCAGTCAGCAATGATTTCAAACAACTGGCTTTGCACTTGAAGTGGGTAGAAGATTCTGTTCAAGTCCACTTAGTAGTTTTGAGCTATCTATATATATAAAAGGCTAAGTGTCCATCCGAATGGTGGCTATGATGTGCACTGACCACAAGGGGGCAGATGCTCAGCGCAGGAGCTGCCATGATGTGCACTGGCCATTTAAAAATAAATGGCACCACAGACCTGGCACCAACAAATCAACACTCAGCTTCCCCAAAGTGGGACACAGGCCCCGCCACCACCCTGGAGCAACACCCTGCCAAATCGTAGCCAACATTGCCAAGACCCCATAGTGCAAAATGTGGCCCACAGCCCAGCCCAGCCTGGAAACAGTCTCTGTGGACGCTGGGTAATGACATCACGTAGTAATGCCTGCCTACCTCTCCCTAGCAACTAGCCTCCTTGGTGTTTCTTCAGCCCAGGAACCTGACTCACTTTATAGCCAGGTGCAAACATTTTACAGTTTAACCAAATGTCTGTAATGCATTTTCACGTGTTGCATTTCATTTGATCCTCACAGAAGTTCTGGAGTAGGTATGTAGGAGACTCAGTGGAATCCTATTTTCATTTCATTAGTAAGACATGAATAGCAATATTAAAATATTTCTTCTAATTAATTTCCTTTCAATGTGCATGAATCCGTGCACTGGGACACTAGTTAAAAAATAAAGAGCAACTGTAGAGTTAAAAATGGAGGAAAAGTATCATTATTCAAATTGGTTATAATTATTTACATAAAGAAATTTAAGTAGTGGATTGACCCCCCCGCCTTCCTTCCTTCTTTCCACTGTCAAACATTTGGTGCTCACCATGTATTTGGAATTATGCCAGTTTTGAAAAGACAAAAGAGTAGTACTTAGTCTTACTATCTTAAAATCTTACTAGTAAGCTTTGAATAATTGTCCACTGATAAAGTAGAGAAAACTTTACCCAAGGACTTATAAGATCAAGGGTATTTTTAAGCCATACATTCCATGATCATTTACCAAAGGTCATATCCAGGAGTCTAGAATCAAGCACTTATATATTTGGGTAATTGATGGTGCTCCTAATAGGTTGGCCAGATGTGATCTCGGCTGATAAAAATGTCTCCACAGGAACATTTGTTCCATTCATGGGGTGGTGTGAACTTCTCCTTCACCCCCCTGTTATGGTCCCAGCACAGGTAGGTAACTAACTGGTAGACACAAGTTGGATGGGGGTTGGAGGGAGGTGAGGGTGAAAAGGATGTAGGCGAAGGCCTGGGCAGCTTAGGTCAGGGGAGACAAGGCTGGAATCAGGACTGAGAGTATCATGGCAGACACTGGGAACCCAGGGCAGAGAATTTTGGGTAAGGGCTTAGTGCAAATTCAGAAAACAGTGAAGAGAAAGTAGGACCAATAGTCAGAAGTCAAGGAGGAAGCAGAAGCTGATGGGAACAATAACCCCGGGTCAGAGGCAAGTCTTCAGCAGCCACAGTAGTTCCTGAACCAGAGTAGCCGCATTGAGGACAGACTGGTCTCAGGAATGGTTTGTATTCTTGCCTGTGGCTCAGCCAGATGCAGGACCTAAATCCCCTGGATAGAGGCTGTGGAGCAAAACAGATGGCTCCTGCAGGCAGCCTCCAAGGTTTCTGGGACTCCCTGGAGGTTGGCATGGCTACTGACTTGTCAAGAGGAGATGTAGATGGGGGTCTTGGGAAGGGCATCAATCCCCTGGGAAGAGTTGCTTTTGCCTCCTCTCCCTGACCCCGCCCCTGAATGCACAAGGCAGAAAGAAAGCTCTTCATAGGCATTTCATCAGAGAAGTAATTTCAACTCACACAAGGTGACAGAAGAGCAAATGCATAACACAGTGACATGCCCGCAATTTGAGAGATTTATTTTAAAAAAAAATCTACAGTGTCCTCTTCATATAATAAAGAAAATGTACTCAGGTGGATGGGGTGATGAAAAAAGCTCATCAGAGGAGAGCTCTGAAGAACAGGAGTTTTTTAAGAAAAGGCATGTTCTTAGGTTTGTAACCTGTAGTCAGGGTTGAGAGGTGTGGGTGACAGTGTTCTGCAATTCCAAGTCATTTAAACACCATATTCTTTATATATCCCACTCCCTGGAGATTAAAACCCTGGCATTCAGAGCCCTAGTCAAGGGCTGATTTATTTGTTTGTTCACTGAACACTGATTAAGCATCTAAAACCTGGATGCCAGGAGCATATGATCCAGTTGAAGAGACAGCTATGTGCATTCACAATAATGATGAAATATGCAAATCTAGGTAAGCCTAGAGTACAGTCTGGGCTAGATTCCCAAGCATAAATAGAGAAATGCCTATTCCATCTAGGATGGAATAGGGAGGTGACTCTTGCACTGAATTTTGAAGGGTGTCAGACAAACAAAAAGAAACAGTATTTTAGGCAGAAGGAAGGGAATTTGCAAAGGCAGATATGTGGGAAAGTGACAATTTTAGAGAGTTTGGTCTGACTGGAATCCAGGGAAATTGTGGAGGTGGGAGGTGGCTGGAATGACAGGCTAGGGGCCAATTCATTGAGGTTCTTAAGTCCCATACTGATATGTTTGGACTTTCTTATAATGGTCATGCTATGGACTGAGTTGTCCCACCACCCCACAATTCATATGTTGAAACTGAAATCCCCAATATGGTGGTATTAGGAAAGAAGCCTTTGGTAGGTAATTAGGATTAGATGAGGTCATGAGGGTGAAGCCTCATAACGGGATTAGTGCCCTTATGATAAAAGGAAGGGAGAGAGAAAGATCTATTTTCACCGTGTGAGGACAGTGAGAAGGTAGGCAGTATGCAAGCCAGGAAGAGAGCTCTCACCAGACCCCAACCATGTTGGCACTCTGATTTCAGACTTCCAGCTTCCAGAACTGTGAGAAAATAAATTTCTGTTGTTTAACTCACCCAGTTTATGGTGTTTTATTATGGTAGCCCATGTTGACTAAGGTAGATCAGTTGGCTTAAAACATTTTTTTGTGGGAAAGGAGGTAATTTTTACTTTTATAAGCCCTTCAAAACATGTGCAGAAATCTAATGTACAAATTTATCCTAGACTGTGTGTATCTGTGTTGTCTAAATTGTGAATCAAGATGAGCAATCTAGTAGGTAGAGTAACATTTATTTATTTGATAAATGTTTATCATGCCGGTTTTGTGCCAAGAGCTTTTGATAGTGCTGAAGTTGCCATGGTGACTAAAACAGTCCAGCCACTGCCCTCAAGTGGCTTACTTCCTAATGGATAAGGTAAAAAGAAAACAAATATAAGATCAAGATAATTTCAGGCATTGAAAAATACTATAAAACAATAAAGCAGGGTGACATGACAGATAGTTTTCAATATATAGTCAGGGAAGTCTTTTCTGAGGAGATGCTGATGGAACTGAGGTGTAAATAATGAAAGAGCCACCATATGAGGACTGGGGGGTAGAGGAGGCTGTAAGTGCACAAGAGTGGGAGAATGTCAGGAGTTAAGAGGCTATTTGCCATGATCTAGGGAAGAGGTGAAGGTGAATAGGACTAGGAGTGGAGATGGAGGAGAGGATTTTGAATTAGGAATGGATGGATTTGGGATATATTTTGAAGGCTACACCATCAGGAGGGGTTGGTTGGGAGAAAAGAGATAAGTATGACCTCTAAGTTTCTAGATAGATGATAATGCTGTCATTGAGGGAGGAACAAATAAATTAGCTTGATTTTATGGGATTAAAAGGACTAAATGGTGCATTCAATGATTTTAGAAAATTTCCAACATTTATTCAGGTGCTGGGTAGACTTGTTTCTAAGTTTGATCTCCTTCCACAACTGCAGTCACCATCATCTCCATCAATAAGAAATAGTAGCTATCTGGTTTGACTTATAGGCTCCCACACAAAATCCATCACACTAATTATAAATAGGAACTAGTCCCTCTGCTTCTGTCCTCAAGTTGTGTTGCTAGACAGACCGAATCAGATAGACAAGAAAAGATTTGCAGGGGAGTTGTACAGTCAGACCAGGTGGGGGCAGGTGGAATTTACCTTTCCTCTTTTTTTCCTTCCTTTTAAAAAAATCTTTCGTGTTGAGATTATTACAGATGTCCCTCTTCCTTCTCCCTCCATTGACCCCTCCCACCTGGTTCCCGCCCCACCCCAGGCCTTAGCCACCCTATTGTCTGTGTCCATACGTAATGCGTACATGCATATCAGATCTTTGCTCTCTTCTTGCTCTCCCCCACCCCTGTCCCTCTGAGAATCATCAGTCCATTCCATTTCCATGCCTCTGATTCTATTTTATTCACCAGTTTATTCTATTTACTAGATTTCTTATGTGCTTATTTTGATTTTTAGATTTAATTGTTGATAGGTATATATTTGTTGCCATTTTGTTGTTCATATTTTTGATCTTTTTCTTTTTCTTCTTTTTCCTCTTCTTAAAGAATACCTTTCAACATTTCATATAATACTGGTTTGGTGGTGATGAACTCCTTTAGCTTTTTCTTATCTGTAAAGCTCTTTATCTGACCTTCAATTCTACATGATAGCTTTGCTGGGTAGAGTAATCTTGGTTGTAGGTCCTTGCTATTCATCACTTTGAGTATTTCTTGCCACTGCCTTCTGGCCTGCATAGTTTCTGTTGCAAAATCAGCTGACTGTCGTATGGGCATTCCCTTGTAGGTAACTAACTGCCTTTATCTTGCTG
>NW_005353490.1:432137-461797 GCF_000412655.1 Myotis brandtii | reverse complement strand
AGCTGCCTCCTGCACATCTCCTACTGGGGATATGCCCGCAACCAAGGTACATGCCCTTGACCGGAATCGAACCTGGGACCTTTCAGTCCTCAGGCCGACGCTCTATCCACTGAGCCAAACCGGTTTCGGCGAATTCATGTATATTATTCTTTATTTCAGTTAGTGTACGTTTAATTTCTGGCTGGTCCTTTTCCAATTTTTTTGAGGTTTCTAGAAGATGCTTGAGTAACCTTATAATTGTGGTTTTGAACTCTATATCCAGTAGTTTGCTGTCTTCCATTTCTTTCATTTGTGACATGTTTCTTTGTCTCCGCATTTTGGCTGCTTCCCTGTGTTTGTTTCTATGTATTAGGTAGAGCTGCTATGTCTCCTTGAATTGGTAGAGTGGCCTTGTGTAGTAGGTGTTCCATAGAGTCCAGTGGCTCAGCCTCCCCAGTCACCTGAGTTGGGAGCTCTAGATGCACCCCTTTGTGTGCTATGAGTACAGTCTTGTAGTTGAGACTTGATTGCTATTGGTGTCACTGGAAGGAATTGACCTCCAGGCCAATTGGCTGTGGGGACCAGCTGTGACTACAGTGGGAGAGCTGCTGTGCAGGAGACATCCCTATAGAACAGGACTTCAGTGGGCCTTTGGTACTCACTGAGTCTTCCCCTTGAGTATGTTGCTTATGGATGTGTAGAGTTGTAATCTGGTATGGTCTGATAATGACCATTGGGTACACTGGCTCTTGGGTCTCCAGGGAGCTGCAAAGTCAGCCACTGCTTGGGGCCACCCAGCAGGAGCTACAGAGAGATCTTCAGATTCTTCCTCTTTGTATCAGGTTTGGAGGTGCCCAGATGAGGCCCAGCTATGAAGCAAGGCAGGTTGGTGCTGGTGCCAGGTCTTGGGCCTGTTATTGATAGGTTTGGAGCTCCCTAACCCAGCTGCAGCTTGTTTGACAGGTTTTTACCCTGATCAAGGAACAGCCAATCATATGCAAGAGCTGCTGCATGGGTGGGGTTGTAAATTGGATGAGGTGGAGTTTTAGGGAATCACTAGGACAGGGCAAACAGAAATGGCTGCAAGTCAGCCCTGCAACCGGGAAGGTCTCAGCATAGGAACAAGGATCCCTACCAGCACCTCCGTCTGGGAGAAAGCCGTCCCTGAGTTCCTGTCGCGATGCCAGACAATCCAGTTCCTCTACATATGTGCCTGGGTTCCCCAGAGCCTCGCCTGGCACTAGAGCACAGAGGAAGCAGGACCTTGTAAGTTCAGTTTATGGTGCCGGCCTTTTAAGAGGAATAGCTGGGTCTCCAGCAGCCTCTATGTCACTGAGCCCCAATCTTCACTGGTTTTTACAGCCCATAGTTCTTACTGCCCATAGGGACTTCTTTTCCCAGCTCTGGGACCCTGGACTGGGTGTCTGGTGTGGGGCTGAGACCCCTTGCTCCTCTGGATGGCCTCCGCAGAGGCAATCTCCCTCCCGATTAAAAAAAGCGGCACACGTGGGTGCTGGACCAGCCCATTCCACGCCTCTGTACTCCTACCAGTCTCAGTGTGCTTTCTTCTGTACTTCTCTAGTTGTAGGACTTCTATTCAGCCAGCTGTCCAGTGGTTCTGGCTGTTGGTTGGTCTGTATTTTAGTTGTAATTTTGATGTGGTTGTGGGAGGAGGCGAATACAGGCATTTACCTACGCTGCCATCTTCCCCCTGTCTCTATCTTTCCTCTTAGAGTCAACCTATGTGCCTGCCATTTGCCAGTTTGCTCTTAGATCCAATTTCCATCCTTCCCTTGCTCTGCTCTGTATCATGGGAAATTATATGGCCCCTACCTGGTCCTAACTATTCTAAGGCCATGTGATCCTGGGCTCTGATGATGCCATTTCCTTGCACAATTCCTCCTGCCCCAGCGTAGAAGTGGATTCCTGCTGTGGCCTTATTCTTTGCTTTCTGGGCTCTTTGATTACCTGTTTAATCAATCACCCAAATTCAATTTTCTCTATTTTTAAGTTTCAGAGTGATCTTTGGTATCATACGTGGATCGAGACTGATATGACAAGTATTTTGTCTGGTGGATTCTGAGAACTCTAGGTGTTAAGTGATCAGCTTATCAAGTCTACATTTTCTGGCTTTTCTCCAGCCCTCTGAATTCTTTCCCCATAACTTTTTCTCTTGCTCTCTACTTGTCTGAACATTAATCTTTTTGTTCTATGAGAAGTCAAACTCATTGCATTGTTGTCTTCTCTGCTTAGAAAGCTTTGCCCAGGTCTACATAAAGGGCCTGCTCCTAAATCAACCAGATGTCTACCTTCACAGCTTCAGCGTATCTACTCTGATGCTCTTCTTCATTGGATTAGACTCGCAGTGGTTCTCAACCTTCCTAATGCCGCGACCCTTTAATACATTTCCTCATGTTGTGGTCACCCCCAACCATAAAATTATTTTCGTTGCTACTTTATAACTGTAATTTGCTACTGTTATAAATCGTAATGTAAATATCTTGATATGCTATATGTGTTTTCCGATGGTTGCGACCCACAGGTTGAGAACCGCTGGATTAGAGGCTCAAGAGTTCCACAAATTAGCTTCTTTGCACCACCTGTTTCCAAAAGCAAATCCACACTTTCTTTTTGAGACTCTACTAGGGGTATTTAAGAGTTCTGTTTACTTTTACGATCCTGTGATAGCATAGGCCTTTGACATTTACACACCAGAAGGAGCTCTCAGGTTTCATGCAGGCATTACTAGTAATTGACACTATTCAATAGTTAAAGAAAAAAAAATTGTGTTTGGCTTATAATATTTTCTGGATGTATTGTGGAATGTTTTGGTCAAATGCCTTAGTTGGAGAACAGTAAAAACATTTGATAAAGCCTTTTTTTTTTTTTTAAAAGAAGTAGAGTATGTTGTGATTAGAGGAGTCCTGAAAGGAGCATATTTTGCCTGAGGGCCTACTATTAAATTTCCATATGTCTGGACCAACTCATTCTTTTAAAATGCAATTGCCCTTGGAGAAGTCCCATCAGTCCTTCTCTGCTGGTGTAAATACTACATTTAACTTTCTTTTTAGCTCCTGGATAGGTCAGATTTTGAGGACATAAGAGTTTAAAGGTAATAATAAATAAAAGTAGTGTTGGATTTTCAGGAACAGAGGCTCATCCAAGAAGTCTGGCCAGGCATATTGTGTGTGTATGTGTGTGTGTGTGTGTGTGTGCGTGTGTGTGTGTTGTGTTTGCATTGTCCTTTGAGTGAGCAGCTGCCAAAAGGGTGGTGAGAAGAAATCAGTGCTTTTTTCAAATACAGTGGGGCCTTGACTTACGAGTGTCCCGACTAACGAGTTTTTTGAGATACCAGCTGTCTCTCAGCCGATTTTTTGCATTGCGTTGATAGAGTAATTTGAGTTAACGAGCTCCTTAACGAGCTCCTTAACTCGGTCTCTGAACGAATTAAACTGGTCAGTCAAGGCCCCACTGTACCATTTTGTCCAGGTCTGTCTCTAGAGCAGGGGTAGGGAACCTTTTTCTGCCAAGGGCCATTTGGATATTTATAACATCATTTGCGGGCCATAAAAAAAGTGATCAACTTAAAATTAGCCTGCTATATTTGGTCAAACATTTAATTAACTCACCCCTAATGCCTTGGAAGGGCCAGATCAAATGATTTCTCGAGCCTTCTATGGCCCGTGGGCCGGATGTTTCCCATCCATGCTGTAAGGATGGCATCTTCTCTAGAGGAATAAACATTCTGGGCTGTGGAGGATGTGTTTTGTGTTATTGCCTCTTGCCCTGTTACTCTAAACAGAAATTCTGTTTGGAAATCATTAACTTTGATAAAGAACAACTTTCTAGAATGAATGGAATCAGGTTTCTTGCCTTGTTTACACATTCCAATGAACATATGTTCAGTAATACAGCAATTTACTCAAGTGGGTACATGTTAATGAGTCATTGATAGTAACTATTTAAATCTCATTCGTGGATTTACAGGTGCTGTTGGCTAATCTACTTGTCTAGGTTAAAAAACCCCAAAACTATGCTCTTATATTTGATATGCATAAATAAAATTATATGTACTGTTTCCCATCTGGTGAAATCAAGATGCTATAATATCAGCAAGCTCCAAACTAGATGGCTCTTTCAATATCCAGCCTGTTTACTTTCAGGAAGGCTCTGTTCATAAAGCAATTTACATTCAACAGGTGCACTATGGCTCTAACAACGGGTGTGAGCAGGGCAGTGGGGATGATCTGTAGAATGCCATTTCATCGTTGCCTCCTGGACCGCCCAAGATTTCTAAAGAAAATGCCATTTACAATTTACTTTTTAGATTTTTACATGTTTAATGGCTGTTTGCATTTTTTTTCTTCTGGAAATGAGTTCCATCCAGCTAGCATTCACGATTGCATTTTTATTTTTCTTACCACCGGTGTAGTAACTGGATGGAGAATGATGAGTAGATTTGTGTATACATTTTTGGTTTTTATCTTTCATGTTGGATTACTGAATTTCATATAATTGTTGATTTCTTTGGGAGGGAATCTCAGATATCATATAGTCATTAAATTGTTTTCTGAAATATGTTTAAAGTTAACTTATTTAAGTGTAGGGTTTAAGATTTTGGCAATTTAATTTCTTTTGAACATAAGTCACTTTTTGCAAGCTAGGAAACAATCACACTTCGGCAGTCTAGTTCCCTAGGGATCTAGGCCAAATCTTGAGAATGACATCACAAATACAAGGTGCTAACAATGAGGTTATAAACTCTCTTATCTACATTTTTCCTTAGAAAACAGTCAAAAGTCCAGTCCTTAATGGCATGATATCCATTTTAATCTATAAAGGATAGAATTACCCAAATTATATGGTGCCCAACCTAATGGTGAGCCAGATCAGAGCTAGCCAAGGAGTGGTGAACAGAGAGTGTTAACATTTTGAAAACTTGCTCTGAGGTTTAAAATTCCTCATTACTCTTAATAAGAAAGCAAGTAAAAAATATTACAGATGCATCCACACTAATATTTGATTTTGCCAACATCTTTCACTAGAACATGAAGTTAGAGCATAGAGAGTAAGATACTTAGGTATTTTCAAAATAAATTACTTAGTAATAGAAATTTGACTTACTGCATTCTTCCATTTGTTATAAGAACAAACCGTCAATAAAGACTATTTAAAAGAAGTGCCCTACTTAAAAGGGTGGTGGCAGCAATACTTTCCACTTTCTCCAATTAACATTGCTATTCTTCCACGATACAGGTTCATGTGGAAAAACTTGTCAGCTTTCTGTCAGGGCTAGGAGATGAAAAATAGAGCATGCCCTATTTAGCTCATTGTAAACTCAGTTAACATCTTTAGGATAGACCCGTAAACCTGGCCATTGTTTTGTTAAACATCTGCAAACTGTAGAATTTCTTAGCCCTCAGCCATAGTTTCTGCTCAGTATCTTAAAGCTGAGCTCAGTCCCATCTGACTGCTTCTCAGGGCTGAGGTGGGTACCAGTCATCAAGTCTGAATTGTCATGTAGGAGTGACCCCAGTAGCCTTTGGATGCATAGTAGGTGATAAGTAGGTGGTAAAATCCTGGCAGGAACACCAGGATGCCATGATCAGGACAGGACCTGCTGGTCTGCAACACCCCCTTTGCTGATATAGCCCACCAGCAGGAGGAGCCTATGATAATGAGAAAGGTGCCAATCAAAAATAGCACTGTAGCAAGCGCAATGGCCTTAAGTGGAATCTTAGGTGGGCTTTTCTTAAACTGAAGGTCAATGGAGCCATCATCTGTGCTGGAGAGTCATGAGTATTTTTTACTTTACTATTAGGGATTCCAGTAGCCAGGTTGGTACAAGATAGCACCATAACACACTGACACAGCTACCATACAGAGCACCGCGCCAACTCACCTGCACACTGACAGCTCACTCATGACACGCCTCACCCGAGTCTGATTTTTCATAGGTTGGGGTTTAGGAGAGACGTTATAGTGATTAAAGAGGGATGACAAATGGCATTTTAGTCACATAGCTGATATATAACCTGGAATTTGCAATATGAGGTAACAAGCACAGTGACAAAATGCCAGTGTGCCAAGGTTAGTAGTACAATGTCATGAGTTAGTACATGGATGCCAAGTAAAGTGAAGCACCAAGGATAGTGAAAGAAAGGATGGAACAAGCCTGCATCCTTGATGATATTGTTGTGCCACTGCGCTAGCCTACACTGCATTTTTCCTATTGTGATTTCATATTGTGGTAATTAAATGTCTGTTGCTTGAGGTTGTTTCTTGCAGACAAAGTCATTCCTAACTGATCAGATGTCTCAAAACCAAACTCCTCTTTCCTATCTTCCTTCTTGTTGTTCCTCTTATATTCATCAGGTAATGGCATCCACCCAGTTGCCCAAGTCAGAATCATGGGGATCTTTCCCACCTTTATCTCGTTCATTCCCCTTGAATATAGAGACTGTTTCTTGCTCATCCTTTTATTTCCAATCCGCAACACAATACCTTGTACACAGGATACTTAAAACATGCTTGTTAAACTAAATTAAATTAGAGTGACCAGGTTATTTAAAGTCACGAGTTAGTACATAGATACCAAGTAAAGTGAAGAGGATCAACTTGAGAGATATTTTATTTAGGCTATTGTGAGGTTGATAAACTAGCCTTGCCTCTCATCGTAGAATATTTCTCCGCTGACTAAAATTCTTTTGTCACCCTCATTATATGTTTCTTTCAAATAGACATTGTTGGATTAGCATTGCCTTTTTTTTTCTTCTTGGACCCTTGTTTTTAAATTTTCCATGTTGAAACTCCTCTTTCCTGACATTTCTGCCCCTTAAATCAATACTATTGATTAAGCTACTGACAGTGCTGCTCTTCCTACCTTTAATCTTGTAGAGACATTCTGCATCTTTATATTGGCCTTTGCTAAAGTCTGCTTTCTTCTTTTACATTGGTTGATGATATTAACCTTATTCTCAGAATCTTGGGTAAGTTTTCTGTCTACTTACAGAATAAGGATATAATGACAAGTGAAGGGGTTCACAATCTTGTAGGGAAATGGAGATAACACCAGATTTGAAGTGGGGAAAACTCTGGGGTTTGTGTAGCAGCAGCTCTTGTATGTATGGTTTTAATGAAGTCATGAAACCCAATTAATTGTTTTATTACATTTACAATGAGAAGCAGAATTATACCTACCTTGTCCACCTCACAAAACTGTCATGAGAATCAAGAGTCCTGTAAGCGTAAAGCCTGTATCATGTGTCTATTCTAGGATGCAGAGATTTGTACTTGAACCACATAGACTGAGCAAGATTATTATAGAAGGGGAGAAGATGGATCTCCAATGGGACAAAGTTTGGGCAAAGAATACATAAATGTCCAAAAAGCTAACTTATAGAATCCAGCCATACTATGAGACCTTTCATGCTTGAGGAAAGTTTCCAGTTGACTCTTGTCTACATGATGTGGAAATTACTGGAAGAAGGATTGGGAGGGTAAACTGCTTTGAGAGATAAAAACTCTTGATAAAGCTCGAAGTCTTGTTTAGCTTTTCCCAGGATGGCCATACTTGGCTAACTTCAGCATCCAAGGAGGGCTCCAAAGCAGCCCTCAGGTAGAGTAATTAGAATTGAATTGAATATCTTTGGGAGAATTTCAGGATGAGGTTAATGTGGTAATGAGAACTGGACATGGTCAGTGTGGACTCGAGTGTTTGAATCAGTAGCCATTAGCTATAACTTTGCTGAATGATGATTGCATTGGATCCCAGTGGTCCCATGGCTGTTTTGTTTTGTTTTGTTTTGTTCAGCCTTCTCATGTTACAAAAAAAAACCCGAAATTCAATGAAGGGAAATGACTTGCTTCAATCCATAGGGCTAATTATTGTATGATCAGGACCTAGAACTCAGGTCTCTTGGCTGCTGTACTGAGAGATCGAGACATGTTACAATCAGTTACAATATATTTCCAAGTAATTCCCTTACCAATAAAGTTCAGGCACCAAGATATTTGAAAGATTTACTTTTTTTTAAAGAAATAAAAGCAAAGTCAAGGTTATCCCTATACCCATGTCCATATCCCTTACATTCTATCATTTCTTGAAGAGGAGAGAAAGCAGTGGGAGTTACAGTCAACCTGGGATACCCCATGAGAGTCTTTTGCATAGGTGAGCATCAGTTGTGTCTCAACAGAGTAAGTTTAAACTCCGCAATGTCAGATCATATGATGCTCAAGAGAACCTCTGAGAATCTGCCTTCTGTAAGTTTCTTTTCCCTTTAAAGGGAAAAAATGTGACTTAATTTTCCCTGGACGCAATGTTGGATGAAGGAGGACAATATGCTTAAGAGGCATCGGCTACTTTTTACTCTCTCTTTTTTATCTGGAGTCTCAGATTTCATTGGATATTTTTGTTACAAGTTTCTGCATACTTGTTTATTAAATTCATTCATACCATCATTTATTAACAAATATTAAGAGAGCCTATATGTGTTAGACACATAGATTAAAAAGATATAGATTACCCAATAAAGGGATAATTTGCTAATGTTTATGCTTCTAACTTTTAGGTTCCAAAAGTGAGTAGAGATGATTACTTTAAAAAAATAGTACTGGAATAGTAGTAAGACTCTGGTGTGCTATTTGGTGATTAGCCTTCATTGGCAAGCTGTGCTGTAGGACACATTAGAGCACTTAGTAGAGCTGAGTGCATTTAAGTGGTCATTCAATAAATATTGATAATGATGGTGATGATGATGTTAGTGATCACAGTGACAAGGATGAAGTAACCATGGCACCTTGCAATTTGTGGTAAACAATGGCAATTACATAGCAACTCCTGTGGTTGTCTTCCAGACAAGTGCCTGAAAATATTAATTAACTGGAGAGGCAAAGTCTCATAGTAACAAGCAGGCTTCAGTCAGGCAAACAGTGGAAATCAGTATTAGGTGGATGTCTGGAATAAACCATTTAATGTATGAATTACAGTGTTTCATGGTAATTATAAATCTCCAAAGAGGAACTTGTTGGATGAAAAATATCTTTGGAGAATTTCAGGATGAGGTTAATGTGGTAATGAGAACTGGACATGGTCAGTGTGGACTCGAGTGTTTGAATCAGTAGCCATTAGCTATAACTTTGCTGAATGATGATTGCATTGGATCCCAGTGGTCCCATGGCTGTTTTGTTTTGTTTTGTTTTTTGTTTTAGTTACTCTGAGGCCATGGGTTATTGGTAATAGAACTGTGAGTCAAGTGCAAAGGGAGAGTAGCAGCTCTAATAATGTTGCTGATGAACCTGGATCTGTTTCCATCTCACATTATTTGTTGTAGTGATAGATGAATGCTTGCTTCTCTGATTACTAAGTTAATAGAATCCTTGGCCAGCCCACTAGTTGCAGATTTTATATACAAATCTATAAAGTCTTATATAATGTGTTCTGACATGGCATTTTCGCTAAGCCCATCTTCTCTTCTCTTCTCTTCTCTTCTCTTCTCTTCTCTTCTCTTCTCTTCTCTTCTCTTCTCTTCTCTTCTCTTCTATGTTTCTTTCTCTCCTCTCCTCTCCTCTCCTCTCCTCTCCTCTCTTCTTTTACTTTCTTTTCTTTTTTCTCTCCTTTTAAAAAATATTTTTATTGGTTTCAGAGAGGAAGGAAGAGGGAGAGAGAGATAGAAACATCAATGAGAAGAGAGAATGACTGACTGGCTGCCTCCTGCAGGTGCTCCACTGGGCATCAAGCCCACAACCCGGGCATGTGCCCTTGACCAGAATCAAACCTGGGACCCTTCAGTCTGCAGGCCAACGCTCCATCCACTGAGCCAAACCAGGTAGGGCAAGCCCATTTTATTTATATTCTAAATTGTTTTGCACAGCGGACTACTTTAAATCATATGTCAAACAAAACACAATAATTTGTTATGAATTTATCCTAAATCTTAGGCAAGAACCCATCCTTCTCAGAATTGAGCCTTTGGTGTATTTATTTCAAATTAAGACTTGAATAAAGATGTGAAACATTATCAGTATTGATTTTGTTACTTGCTATATTTACCTTCTGTGGGGCAGCCTAGCCTGGGCTAGTGAACGTGAGGGGTGGAGACAGGGCTGAAGATACAAGCTGAAGTCTGTATTGATGTGGAGTTAACTCAGTGGGCTGAGAGACAATGTAAATGGGTCCAGGCTCCTGTCAGTAAGGAAGGGAAGAATGACTAAATGCAAATTAGAACATAATACTGTTTAACACTCCCCCCCCCCCACACACACTCCTCTCCCTCCCCAGGAAAAGAAATAATTTTACAGTTATGCCATGTGTCACCATATCTCAGGTGCCCAGACATAATCCAATCAGCTCCAATAGCTGCCTGGAGAAGGTAGCTAGTCTTCATAACAACTATTTAAGGTGGGGAGTTTTTACCCCTTTTCAGAGATAATAATTCTATTTAATAAAACCCTAATATGCAAATTGACAGAATTATGGAACGACTGGTCGCTATGATGCACACTGACCACCAGTGGGCAGACACTCAATGCAGGAGCTGCCCCCTAGTGGTCAGTGAGCTCCCACAGGGGGAACACTGCTCAGCCAGAAGCCAACTGCTGGTGAGGGCAGCTGCGGTGGTGGGAGCCTCTCCCACCTCTGAGGCAGTGCTAAGGAGCAGCAAGATGGGCAGTGAAGAGCAAGGGGTCCCGGACTGAGAGAGGGTGCAGGCTGGGCTGAGGGACACCCCCCTCCCCAGTGTACGAAATTTCATGCACCAGGCCTCTAGTAATAAATAAGAGACTTTATAAGTGCTTTGTATTAATGCTTATCTTATTTAATCCTCAAAACACACCTGTGAGGCAAGTTGCATTACTATTTTACATTTGAGGAAACTGAGGCTTAGAGATGTTATGTCAATTGCCTGAAGTTTCACAAGTGCCCCAAATAGTCTTTCCCAAGAGCTATTTGTTAATATTGCAAAACACATCATAAAGGGTATGAATGATTTAAGACTTAGAAGATATGTTATGTTCATAGTCTTTACTAATATATTCAAAAAGGAATTACAATATAGCTATCATCATAAGACTACTGACTCTAAGGTAGCAGGCCACTTATTATTCTTCCTTACCCAAAGACAAGCACCAAGACATCCAAAAGGTTTTGGAACTGTCCTGTCAAATTCACATATAAAATATTCAAATAGGATGGAGGAGTAGCTACTACATGTTTAAATTCTACCTGAACACATAACAATACCAACAAGCAGGACTTAGAATTGATGGATTTTTTGAAGATAAAATATGATTGAGATTTATCCATCATGTCACATTAATTTCCATGGCACTATACTATTTCATTGTTTGAACATTTCACACTTTATTCATTCTACTTTTATGAAAATGTGTTCTTTCAAGTTTAAGAAGTTTTACTCTTACAGTGATTTTATAAACATTATGTCATAAATGCATAAATACAAGAGTTTTTTTAATGTGTATTATGTAGGGTGTAGGTATTGATGGAATGTGAGGTTGGAAGTCAAGTTTCATTTTCCTCATATGGATTTCAAGTTGTAGCAAGCACCCTTTCCCTACTATGAATGCTACATCTGTAGTATACCAAATGCCATATATAAATGAGCCCATGTCCAGTTGCTCTTTGCTGTTCCATAGATTTATTTATGTCTTGGGGCATCAGTACAATATTGAGTCTTCCAATCCATGAACATAGTGTATCTTTCTACTTATTTAGATCTCTCTTGACTATCTTTGTTTTGTTGTTGTTGTTGTTGTTAATTCTCAACTGAGGATATTTTTTCCATTGATCTTTGGAAAGAGTGGAAGAAAGGGGGAGAGACACAGAGAAACATTGATGTGAGAGAGACACATCAATTGGTTGCCTCCCCCACATACCTCAACTGGGGCCAGGGATTGATCCTGCAACAAAGGTACATGCCTTTGACTGGAATTGAATCCAGAACCTTTCATTCTGAGAGCCATCGCTCTATCCACTGAGCCAAACTGTCTAGGCCCCCTTAACTGTCTTTCAGAGAAGACTTATAAATTTCTCTATCAGAGGTACTGCACATTTTATTTCTCTGGCCCTATTAGATGTCAGAAACACTGCTGAACCCCTTAGCTGCCTTTTCTGGATTGGCCAACATGCTTTTAGCAAAATGCCAGACTCATACCTTTAGATTACTATTTTCTTGTAGGTCATGGCCCAGTAATTCCACACTCTCTTTTTAGCTTTTTGATACTTTAAAAAACATGATTTATACATTTTCCCCTGATATTTTAGTTTCCTTCTGGAAGAAAGTTGGCCCAAATTACCCAGTTTGCCACCTCTGGAAGGAAGTCCTTAGATCTTTTTGTACTTGCATCCTCTACATCTTTCAATTTTTCTCCTCTTCCTTTCCCCTCTTTTATGTGTTATCTCTTTTGCAACAAGTTTCATATTATTCTTTGCTTCTTCCTGTTTGCTTCAAAAATTTTCAGCTTCTCTCATGGCCTCTTCTTTTTCCTTTTCTTTATATTTTAATTCAAATATAGCATATTTCATGATCAAGACAAACAGAAATGAGCTTGGTGGAAGCTAAGAACATTAGCTCATCCCTCAAGACATCCCAAGCACAATCTCACCAAGATTCAACCATAAAGCACATTAACTGATGTTCATGATTCAGATAAAAACTCATAGAGGAAAATCAGGAGACAGTGTGAGAGAGCTTGGCTTCAGATTAAGATAGACTTTGACTTTAGTCTCTCTCCACCATTTTATACTTGAAACATGGGCAGATTTAAGGATTGAGATTAATTAGTGTAAGTTGACCTCCTTTCCTCCTTTTGCTTAGTTAATAGATCTATAGTTTGTCCATCTGAGCTGCACAACTTCCCTGATGCTTTTTATATTCCACAGTAGATGGAAGACTTTAAATTTTTAAAAAAGAAAATCTCACTGCAGATTACTTTATTTGAAGTCCTAATAGGTGTTAATGGACTATTAGATGTTTCAGGTTCTTGGAATTATTTTGAAGTTTGAATTGACCAGTTCTCTGGATTGGCTGATGGTACCACATTAAGTAAATATCTGTCCTTTGCTATTTCTTTGGTTGACACTAGAAAAAAGAGTTATGGTTTTGATGAAGGAGACTTCTTCCTGGCAGAGCTCACTGACTATTAATAACAGACAATTTAGGGTGATAAAGAGGAGAGGGCTTTTGAGAGATTAATATTTGGGGAATTGAAAATGATCATAGCCCTTGCTAGAGAGGTGTATCTCAATTTACACAAAAGATCAATTTCTCAAAATTTGTATAAGCATTAACTTTTAATATGTATAATCACATTAAAATTTCTCAAAAGGTCTTACTATGTAATGAAACCTGGTTGTGAGTCCTTTCTTTTGTAAAGTGAAAAATGTTCTCTTCTTATTTTTACAATATCAAATTTTATTAAAATAAATGTTATATGGATTTGAAATGTAAACTCTTAAAAATATACTTGAAGTATAAACGTAGTATTCATTTACTAAGAAACAGATTTTTCTAAAATACACCAAGATTAAAAAGTAACATACTGTTCTAGCATATATATTTTTTCTAAGAAATATATTTTAAGTTTAAATTTTAATTGGGTGTTTAGGTCTCTCTCTTCCTTAATGTAATAGTTAGTTTTCAAATCTGAGAGCTCCTGCATTTGCTTATTTTACTGTCCAATCTGTACATATCTACAAGAAACACCAATGCCATTATCCTATATTATAAAGAGCTAATATGCTAATTAGACTGGACAGCAGAATGACCTTCCAGAACGACCAGTGGGCAGAGCCATGGGGCCATGAGGGCCAAGGCAGCTGGGGCCGCAAGGGCCGAGGCAGCTGGGGCTGTGAGGGCCGAGCCCCTTGCACGAATTTCGTTCATCAGGCCTCTAGTCTATATATAAAAGTGTAATATGCAAATTGATCGGACAGCAGACGACTGGTCAGCGATGATGCGCACTGATCACCAGGGGGCAGATGCTCAACACAAGGGTTGCCCACAGCCCACAGGCTCCAACCACCCCATTGGGGCCTGCCAGTCAACCTCTTGATTCCTCCCCCTGGCCAGCAGGCTCCAATTGCCTGATGGGGAACTGGGAACTGGGGTGGGTGGCAGCAGACGCAGGCAGCACCAGGGCCCAGATCGCCCCACCGGTTGCCACACACACAGAGGACGACCGGTGGTGGTGTCAGGGGTGGGGCTGGCTGCTGGCAGCCAGGGAAGATTAGCCCTGATCACAGGCCAGGCCTAGGGATCCTACCTGTGCATGAATTCATGCACCTTGAAAGGAACTGTGGGCTGCGAAGCTGTGGTGGGCACAGGGGCAGATCTCGACCCATCCTCTGCCCCTCCTGCTCCCATGGCTGCTGCTCCCATGTGCTGATGGCACCAGCTCCACTTGCACCCGCTGACAGTGCGAAGCGATTGGGGCCGGCGCCAGCAGTGGGTGCGAGCAGCAACTGCTGCCCCTGATTACCCCTCAGGAGAAGGGGGAGGTAGAGAAGCCCTCAGGGGCGATCAGGGCCAGCAGCCGCCACTCGCACCTGTTGATGGCACCTAGCAATCGGGGCCAGTGCCGGGTGCCAGCAGCAGGTGCAAGCAGCAGCTCCGACGCTGGCAGTGGGTGCGAGTGCTGGGTAGGACTGCAGTGCGCTGGAGCAAAGAATTTTCAGTAATCACCGATGACAGTAACCAGGGCCCCATCTTGGTCTGGTGCCCCTGTTCACTTGCTCCACCATCTGGCTGTGGCCAATGCCTGCCATGTTTTGTGTACGACCCCTGGTGGTCAGCACACATCTTAGTGACCAGTTCTTATGCCATTTGGTCTATTTGCATATTAGCCTTTTATTATATGCTAGTAGCCCTGCTCATGAATCCATGCGCCAGTAGCTTGCCAGTAGCTTGCTGCCACCCTCCAGCATCTCTCTGCCCACTGCCCCACCCTCCTGTAGCTCCCCTGCCCCCCGCCCCACTCATAGCTTACTGCCCTGCCCCCTCCTGTAGCTCTCCGCCGCCCGCTTGTAGCTCACTGCCCGATCCTCCTGCTGATCCGTGATCCAGTCATTACATGGTTGGTCATTATGTTTCACGGCATAATGACCATTTGCATATTGCATCTTTATTATATAGGATGACCTTATCTTTTTCTAATAATATAGTTACTTCTTTATTCTACTTCTTTAAGATTAGTAGGGAATTTGTACAATCTTGAGTAAGTATAATACAAGGACTTAAAGTATAATTTTGTTATTTTTGGAAGCTTCATTCCAAATTCTAACTTGGCATCCTATGTCTTCTTTGGATGGTATGTGCAAGTCTAGCATACTAGCTTTTGTTTAGAGCTAATCGACAGAGATGTGTTCAAATAAGTTACCATCCCTATTTCAGCTAATACTTTAGCAGGAACATGAGATTATAAACTAATAGGAATATGAAAGGGGGAAATGGATATGGGTAAAAGGATTGGGTAGAAGGAATATTTTATATCTTATTAAGTCAGAAGTACTGATGGTTCAGACTGAATGAAACCTTGCACTTGAAGTTGGCCTTGGAAATTTGAAGCTCTCCAGGAAAGAAAGTATAAGCTCTGGAATTCCACTCTTGTGAAATGCTGTTTACAAAGAACAGATAAATAGTCATGGTTAATGGCAACTCCCTTTTAGGAGGTCACTTCTTAAGTCCTCTGCCTCCTGGAAAGTGGTATTTATCTTTAAGAAGTTTCATCTCCGCAACACCCTAGCTTGTGATGTCATTCTTTTAAACTATGAGTTTCTATTACAAAGATCCATCAAGAGAAAAAGACAAGGATGGTCATGCAGCCAAGAATAATGTTCATTTACTTATTTTCTCCTGAGCCTCAAGTGCTAAGTAAATGAGACAAATTTGAGAAAGAATGCTGATGATTTCTACATTAACCACACTTTAATTAACTGTAGAAGACAGTTTTTCTTTGGAGCCCCTTTAAAGCCAAATCTATCCAGATTTACCACATCTAGTTGCATTATTTACTATCAAATGATATAGTATAATTTTATAGGCATTGTAAACTCACTTTTGGTATGGTATTAGCATTAGCAGTACTTTTTTTTAACTGTATAAATTTAAATGTATTTGCATATTATAAAAATAAAGATAAACATGTACATATTTTACACTAGTTACGGAATAGCAATGAATGGTCAGGCGTGCCCTCATTCACATTGAACAGAACTGAAATCTGAGTGCTCTAAATACCGCCACCTGCGCTGGAACTATGGCTTATATGTGCACAAAAAGCAAAGTCCCTGAGAAGCCATTCGACTTTTTTTATCTTTTCTTTTCTTCAAGTAGCGCTCTCCTTGGAGGATCACAGTTTTGAGGTTCAGGTTGTAAAACACTTGCTCCATATTCTCTCTCCCGATGTCCCCCTGCCCCTCCCCACCTCATGGGCAGGCCAGGCGTGCTCCCTCCTCTGAGAGCACCCTGAACCATGCGCTCAAGTTCACGACACACGGGGATTGTGGAGGGTTACCAGGTACGAAACATGGTCCAGGTGAGTCTCTTCACGGAAATTCCACAGCCATAAAGGTCACTGGTTTCTGTGCTTTTCACCAACGTTCTTCTTGGAACAGGGGCTGATCACAGTCGGTGTAGGTGGGTAAACCAAGGCAACATTCACTCGCTCACTGCCATGCTTGGGGCAAATGATCTCGGCCACTCCTTCCGGTTTGGGCTGACTCAGCAGCTCCCCTAGAAAAGTGTGTGGATTAAGCGACCCTCTCTTTAGGCACTTAGAACAGAGAATGTGCACAGTGTAGTGCAGCCCAGGCCATTCTTGAAGTAGGACATTCAGTTCTCCCACCAAGGGGGTTATGGTTTGCCATGCCATCCATATATTTGGTATGCAGTCCTTTCTTTTTAAGGCAGCATGCGATGCCAGGGAAGAAAGTATTTCAACTCATAATGAGGATCAGGAAACACAGGAAGAATACAGTTCCTGCCTTTGGTTAGTGAGACTAACCTCTGAAGTCCTCACCCTCCCAGAAGGAAGTGCTCGTCTTGGATTTGTATCATAGCAAGGGGCATTTGGGCCTGTGTCTTTGATTCTCTCAATGACTGTAGAGCACCACTGGGATTTAGCAAGTAAGGGTCAGTGATGCTGGACCTCTTGTACAACACAAGACAGTCCCACAAGTAAGGAATTGTTCTACTTAAAGTGCAAACAAAATTCCTCTTGAGGCGTACTGCAGGAAAAGTATAGCAAGAGCTGCAGAAACATTCTTTCTACACATTGTCTCAGTTCCCAGTTCTGTGTTATTAACCACCCAAAAACATAGTGGATTTAAACAACAGTGCTTTATTATTTCTCATTATTCTGTGGGTTGACTACTCAGATGGGATGTTCTTCTTCATGTGATGCAGCTGAGGACATTCTTGCAGCTGCGTTCAGCTGGGAGCTCAAGTAGGCTTGGGACATTCAAGATAGCTTCCCATTTTCAGGGTCTCTCTATATGTTGCTCCTCCTTATTCTGTAGTCTAGCCTGAGTTTGTTTATGGCGTGGTGGCTGGCTTCCAAGAGGGAGTTTTCCAAAAGTGAAAAAATGGAAGCTGTAAAGATTCTTAAAGGCTAACCTTGGAAACCACACATCATTTCTGCCTCATTCTATTGAACAAAGCAACTCCCAGGGCAGCCTGGATTCCAAGGGAGGGTGAATAGAAGAGAGGAGCAGCAAAGTCTCATTGCAATAGTCATGTGGATGGGAGGGCCATCTTAATAAATGACCTTAAGAAATGATCCTTCTTACACATTAGGTCACATTTAATTCTCTGCAAGATAGGAAGTATTATTAATCCCAAGGAACTGAGGCTTTGAGAGGTTAAGTGACATGCCAAGACCATACTACTGGTAAATGTTGGGGCTCAAAGCCAGGTTGCCTGATACCAAACCATTTTGTCATCTTATTCTATTTTCTTAACATAGAAATTATTTCAGGCTTAAGCAAAATGAATGAGGCTTGTGAATTTGGTGAGTGTTCCCCTTTCAGTGGCTGTCTATATCTTCTGGACTTTGATCCTAAAATATCAGGCAAATTGCCCAGGGCCCCTCTACTGTGAAGTCCCATCTAATCCCACTTCCTTGGACTGTGGTCTAAGCTTTGGACAGCCTCCTCCATACGTTCTCCTATCCAAATGATGGCATTCTTTTCCTTGTCCTGTTCTCAGCTCATGTTGAGCCAGAGAGTTGCTAGTAATCTAACTTAAATTGTCACCAAGTATAGGGGTTGCCTGATATTTCTGCTTACCCAGCATCCATTTTCCCTGGTAACAGAATCCCAATTTTTCTTGGGGGAATCCATTTTTTCTTCTTTTATCTCATGTGGTTCAAATGGCACTCAATGCAGCTACCCTTGAACTTTTCCTTCAGAAGTTGGCAGGTGCTGAGGGCTGGCTAATTAGAGGTTTGCATTTCTCTTGTCAGAGTTATTGGTTCATAGGTGAGCACATGACCTGAGCTAGATCAATAATAAGCCACTAAAATTAAATTCAGTCCTGGACCTTTGTAGGGGTAGATAGGGAAGAAGAATTTTCTTTTCTACTGGGGTTTCTGGAGTCCAGAGGTAAGTTTGGAGCTGCTGCGAGCTATCTTGTCCCCACAAGGCAAGGGCCTGTGGGAGAATTAAGTCAACAAGGGGAAAGAGAGGGGAAGTGGTGCTGAGGGTGAAGCGATTTGAGAGCATCATTGGAGGCTTTGAAAATGGCCAAAGCCAGATTTACACCTTGATTTTTTAGGATGTTAGTCAATAGATTCCCTTTTTTGCTTCAACTAGTTCTAATAGAGTTTTCTGTCAACTACAACAGAAAAAATCCTGACTGATAGACCATTTATGGTGGCTGGAAGGGCCCTTAGAAAAATATTCCACAATAAGTATGCCTATGGAAGAGAAATGACCAATCAGGGATTTCTTTGTGATTCAAATTAGGGAGTTCCTAAGGTAGTATAATGACAAAACTCCATGTAAATACAAGCAAGGGTGGTGTGAAATCAGGAGTTCTACTTATAAAAAACAAAATAGTACCCGGCCAACGTGGCTTAGTAGTTGAGCGTCAACCTATGAACAAGAAAGTCACGGTTCAATTCTCTGTCAGAGCACATGCCTGAGGTTGTGGGCTCGATCCCCCATGTGGGGCATGCAGGAGGTAGCCCATTAACGATTCTCCCTCATCATTGATGTTTCTATCTCTCTCTCCTTTTTAAATATAAAAACATTTTTTAAAAAGCCAAAATAGCAATAAATGTTACTAGACTGTATTCCTTAGACAGTTGAGATTATGAATTGTACATTTTTTTTCTGAAGGCATGATTTCCAGTTCATTGCCCTGTACAAAGTAATTATTAAAGCAATAACAACAATTCTAAACCCCAACCCACCAAACAGAGAGTCTTTCCTAAGGAGAGAGCAAATAGTTTTTTCTCATGTGCCAACTGTGATAATTGCTAGTAACTGCTTTGGGTGCAGACTGGGGAAGACTTCTGAAGCCTGTTGCAGGCTGTGAGAAAGGCTGAAGGAGTAGTAGTGTCTGCCATGGGGAAGGGAGATACAAGGAAGACACATCTAGCTTCTAATATATACTGGTGACAAAAGGAGAGAGAGGAAAAGAGAGCTAGCTACCTTTTAATTTTTTCTTTCTGACTAATCTTATAGCCTATCAATTTTGGAGGCTCCCTGATTAGATAATTTTCATTGATTTCTTTGCTTAGTTATTTAGGCCTTAGGTTCTAAGGAATGTTTGGGGGTCAATGTTCACTTGAGTCATTTGGTATCTTATATCAAGAGGTAAAATCTAGTTAATCAGAAAAATATTTTCTGCAATTTTCTTCCCTTGATTTGGGTTAGGTAGAGGCTGAGTGTCTCAAGTTTACTTGAGGAGGCCTGATATACTCTCACCAAATCCCTTTCCTTTCCCCTGTGATCTTTAGGGAAGGCAAAGAGTCACATGTCAGCTTCACTGGTGGGATGTACTGGTGGCATTTGTCAGAACCTTGATGGGATAGTCAGAATAGTGTCCCTTCCGCACGATCCCGAAGACACTCATGTCTCCTAATCGCTGGGACCTGTGATTGTGTTAAGTTACATGGTAAGGGAACTAAAGCTGCAAATAGAATTAAGATTGCAAATCATTTGACCTTAACCTAGAGAGACTATCCTGAAATATCTGGGTGGGCCCAATGTAATCACAAGGGTCCTTAGAAATGGAAGGGAAGCAGACGAGGAAGTTGGAGTGAAGTGATATGAGAGAGAGACTTGGAATGCTGTTGCGGCATTAAGGATGGAGAAAGGGGGCCATAAGCCTAGAAACTAGAGCAGGCAAGGAAATGGATTCTCCCCTAGAACCTACAGAAAGGAAGGCAGCCCTGCCTAGACCTTGCTTTTAGCCCATGAGACCTGTCAGACTTCTAATGGTAAGATGATATATCGTATTGTTTTAAGCCACTAAGTTTGTGGTAAATTGTTGTGGCAGCAGTAGGAAACAAATACAAATTTCCTTGCAATGAGAGAAAACTCTATTAAAATGCAATTTGTCGCAGAATCACAGCATTGAATGAGATCTTGTAGAGCTTTAGTCCATTCTTAATTCCTTATTACGAATATCTTCTACCATATAGTTAATAAAGGGTCTTCCAGGCTGTGTGGTGAACCTATCAACACTGGGAACTGCCAATGTCCAGATATGGCTTGTTTCATTTTTGGATGGTTTGAATTCTCCAAGTTCTTTTACCCAGCAAATCAGAAATGAGCTTTCCTGTAGCATGAATTCTTTAGTTTTGTTTTTGTTTTCTAGAATTTAATGGAACTCTTCCAAGTATCTTGTTAATAAAAGATGGCCCTTTAATCGTTTGAAGATTTAACCATGATTCCTTAAAGAGTTCTCATTTCCTATAGTATTCTCATGTTTTTCATGTGGATCCCACAGCACACATCCCCGGGTGACTAAAACTGCAATAAACACTACAGATGTGGTTAGGTGAGTAGAGTCTGCAGAGGTGTGATTACTTCCTTGGTTCTAGATATCATGCTTCTATGTTGGTTAGGAGTGTCTCTACCACATGCCCAATGCTCTATAAATAGTTCTTTCTTTCACCATAATGTGAGCTCCCTTTCCCATCTCCAAAACTCTGAGTGCCTCTGCTTTACAGCTAATGGATACCTGTTAGGATGTTTAGTCCTGAAACATGCCACAGCTTTCATATCCTTCATCTTTCTGTTCTGCTTCCTTGTATGACCTGTGCTTGGGGGTGAAGTAGGAGAGGAGATAAAACTGATTCTTCAATACAGAGGAAAGAACATGAGTTGTGTGGTCAGATCCCAGGGTTTGAATCCTGACTACGTTTTCTTGACCTGTGGGCAAGTTTCTTAGCCTCTTATGAACCTCAGTTTGTACATTGGAAAAAGGTGAAGAATAATTCTTCCTTGTAAGGTTGTGGTGAGGAGTAAATGAGATTGTCTATGTAATGTGCATGCATGACATAGTCCTTGGCACAATTTAGTATCTCTTCTCTCTTGCTTCTCCCACTACCTCCCACTTTGTTCCTCCTTTACCTTATGCAATTAGAAAACAATAGCAACTTAAGCTGCATGGGTTCAGGATGATCAGTGTGAACTGGAGCAATAGCAAACTCCCAGGGGTGGCAGGGCCTGACTGAACTTTACAGGTTGGTGGGGAGTGAGCTGAATAAAGGAATGACTGGGAAAGTTTGTTCTCTGACTTCGAAAGTGGTGCTCTTTTCAAGCCTTCTAAAGGTGAAGACAAAGAGACTAGCTTTCCATGTAGGAAGGAACATTTTATTTATAACTGGGTTTTGAAATGTAGCTTAGAGGAGGTGGGACATGGTTTCACTGCTGTAATGAGACAAACATGAAAAACACACACAAAAGAACAGGCTAAGGTTGGAATTGCCTAGGGCCTGAGCAGAGATGTCACTGAGTATTTGCAAACCAGAAACGTTCATTTTGTTTCCTTAGGACAATTTTTTTTTAAACTTTGCTGGCCTGGTTTGGGTAATAAAGACCAGACCATTGATCCTACCATGTCATCAGGATGTTGGGAAGTCAGTCTATGGAACAGAATGGCCAGGAAAAATGGGTTCCTGGAAAGTTTTAGGTTGTGGAGAGTAGCTAAATTCTATAGGCCTAACGATGATTAGTTTCTAAGTTCTCCCAGAACTCATCCTTTTTATATAGTTTGGCAAGCAGTTATTTTATTTTTTTTCTCATGAAATCATAATCTGGGACATCATTTTGGAAGGCATGCCAGTAGCTATTCTTTGGTCCACTCTTCCTCTGCTAGTTTTATTTTTAGCTTCCTCTTGATTATTTCTAAACCCCTTAATCATGAAATCTCAATTTCTTTTATTAGGAGGGATTTATTCACAGGGCTAGCTTAGACCTACATAGCATCCTTTATTATACATTACTGAATGCTGGCATGGTTCTGCAAGCATTAATAAATGCTTTCTGATATGAAATACACAAAATATGTGGAAAAATGAAGAGACTCATGCCTGAGCTCATAATTTGAAATTCTTTTGACAATAACAGAGAACTCAACAACAATGGAGCCAACAACAATTGCCTCTTTCTAGGTGCCAGGTTACATGTTAGGTGCTAAAGATAAAACAGTGAACAAGCTAGATAGGTGAGGTCCCTGTTCTTATGAAATAATATCCCAGAATGAGAGATCATCCCTCTCCCCCAACACCACTAGTAAATAGATAAATAAAGTAATTGCAAGTTGTATACATATTATGAGAAAAGCAAAAAGAAGAGGTTGAGATTATTGGATGTGCTGTAGACTGAATGTGTTACCCACAGATTCATATGTTGAAACTTAATTCCCAATGTGATGGCATTTGGAGGTGGGGCCTTTGGGAGGTGATTAGGTCATGGGGGTGAAACCCTCATGAATAGGATTAGCTCCCTCATAAAAGAGACCCCAGCAAGCTTCCTCTCCACTTCTACCATGTGAGGGCATGTCAAGAAGACAACTATCTAGCCAGGCCGGCATGGCTCAGTGATTGAGCATCGATCCATCTATGATTCCCGGTCAGGGCACATGCTCAGGTTGCGGTCTCGATCCCCAGTGTGGGGTGTGCAAGGAGGCAGTAAACCCATGATTCTCACTCATATTGATGTTTCTATCTCTCTCTCCCTCTTCCTTCCTCTCTGAAATCAATAAAAATATATTTTTTAAAAAGAAGACAACTATCTGTAAATCAGAAGTACACCTTCATCAGACACTAAATCTGCCAGAGCCTTGACCTTGAACTTGCCAGTCTCCAGAACTAAATTTCTGTTGTGTACATGCCACCCGTTTATGGTTCCTTGTTATAGGCTTGGACAAAAACTGAAACAGGCTGTGATGGGGTTACCTACTTGTAATAAGATGGCCAAGAAAGGCTTCACTGAAAATTAACATCTAAGCTAAAATCTACAGAGGAGAAAGAGTTTATCTTTCAAAGTCTGGGTAGAAGGATATTCAGGGCAGAGAAAATAGCATGTCCAACGGCTCTGAGGTAGGAAAGAACTTGGTGTAGTCAACAGTGAGAGAAAGCTGAGGGGGCTAGAGCAGTGGTCGGCAAACTGTAGCTCGTGAGCCACATGCGGCTCTTTGGCCCCTTGAGTGTGGCCACGAAGTTTCAATCGCACTGTATGTGTGCGCCCGCACGTGGTATTTTGTGGAAGAGCCACACTCAAGGGGCTGCAGTTTGCCAACCACTGGGCTAGAGCATATTGAGTGAAGAAGAAGAAGAAAAAAAACTAGGTTGGAGTGATTTTCTCAGGTCAATGATATTTGTATGGATTCTACTCCCACTGGCAAAGGCCATGTCACTCTACTCTCACCCAACTTCACTTCCAAATTTTCCCCAATATTTGCCAAGCCAGGGGAATGAAAGAATTAGACCATTGCAAGTACTGCCAGTCTGCCTGGTTTGTGTCTTTGCTATCAGAGTTGAGGCTGTGGAACTTTCATCTATATACTTGGTTTTATCTCAAAATCGTAGACATCTTTGACTTCTGATAGCAGGGTTACTAGTATAAGGAGCAATTGCCCAGGACTTTGGGATTCAGGTTTGTATATCAATTGATGGCCTACCTCTGGTCTTGTGCCTGTTCTGATACATAGCTTCTGCCTCTCTTGAAGATCTTGTCCCAAGCACTTCTCATAACTGCATTCATTCATTTAACTTATTTATTTTGTTTTTATTGAGGGGCCTACTCTAGGCAAGGCACCGGTTTAGGCCTTGGAAATATAAAGGCAAATAAGAGGCTCCTTCCTTGGGGTACCAGCAGGGTAAAAGAGAGGCAAGCTATGTGGTGAGTGCAGTGACAGGAAGCAGTCTGTGAGGTTCAGGGAAGGCTGCCTGAAAGAGAGACCCAGGTAACAAGGTGAGAGGAGCAGGGTAGAGAGTAGGGAGGAGATTTCCAGGCAGAAAAGATGGCAGGAACAGAGGAGAGGAGAAGTGGCATGGTGTGAGCGAAGAACTCTCAGCAGCAACCAGCTCCTTGCCACATGTTTGTCACACCAGGGTTTGTACTTATGTTACTCTTCCCAGGAGTCAGTTGTGTACCTGAACTCAGGTCTACTTCCCTGTGCAGATTTGGCATCTTCCGGAGCCTTCCCTAGGGTCCCCCATTGGAGAATTCTGCCCATTTATTGGGGTATAGTGGCCTGTCATTTGCTTTGGTCTCCTGGTACTGTACTGCTATTCCTCCCTGAACTTATGCAGAGACTTTCTGACTTCTGGTATGTTCTCTCCTCTTTTTGCTGTTATTAGGTCTTCTGGGAGTTGAGTTGGAGGGGCCCTAATCCTGAGGACATTTTTCTTGGCTCCTTGGGGTGGGAAGAATGCAGCTTGTTGATGGAGGGTTCCCATTGGCCTCTTGTCTCTGCCTCCTTTGGCCAGCATTGTCATCCTTTGAGAGTGACGAGGTTAAGAGGAATGAGATGCATGGAGGACAGGACAATTTGACAGCAATGGAGATCATCTGTGCCTATAGGAGCAAGACAGAATTATCAGAAGCCAAGGGAGGAAATGGAAAGGTCAGGATTAAACTAACAATGCTGTCAACCCCTGCGGGTGCTCTCTACAAAACAAACAAAATGACCCTTGGGACACAGCCCACTGGGAATAGTGCAGAGATGGAGAGGACAAAACCTGGAGGATACCCCTGTAGCAATCGACTTGCACTTTTTTATTCCAAGAAAGAACCAGATCAGAGATCCTGGATAGAAAGCTCTGGAATAATCACTCTGAAGGCAACACAGCAGGGAGAAGGGACTAGGACATCCTGAGAAAAGTAGGCTTTCAGGCATTTTGAGAGATGACAGATGTTTTGTTTCCCTCATTGATTTATTTATTCATTACGTTGCCTATTAGTCCATTTAACAAAAATTTATTCATGAACTTTTGTGGCAAGCCCTCTGCTAGTTTTTAGGAATATAATCTGTTAACAAAATAGCAAGTTTCTTGACCTCACAGTACTGATAGATTGAATGGTGTGTGTGTGTGTGTGTGTGTGTGTGTGTGTGTGTGTGTGTGTGTGTGTGACTAGAAGAACAGATTAAAAAAATAATATAGCCCTAGCCAGTTTGGTTCGGTGGATAGAGCATAGGCCTGCGGACTGAAGGATCCCAGGTTCAATTCTGGTCCAGGGCACATGCCCAGGTTGTGGGCTTGATCTCCAGTGGGGGATGTTCAGGAGGCTGCCCATCAATGATTCTCTCTCATCATTGATGTTTCTATCTCTCTCTCCCTCTTCCTTCCTCTCTGAAATCAATAAAACATATTAAAAATAATATAAAATTTGATAAATAGCACAAACAAATCACACAGTGTTCCTTGGGTACACATAACTTGATCAACCAACCTCCCCTAGGGTTCAGAGAAAGCTTCTTGGAGCACGTACTTTTTAAGTTGAGTCTAGATAGCAAAGTAGAGGTGGGGAAGAGAGGACAGACAGAGTATTCTAAACATCAGGAGTAGCATGTACAAAGGCCTGGAAGTGAAGGGACACGATTCTTCAAGAAGTTCATCCCAAGCATTATAACTTATAATAAGGAGAGGTATTGTTTAACACCTCTGCATATCGAATAAACAAGAGAACATTGTGAGAGCCTTGGGTTAGTGTAGGAAGCACTCTGGCACCCATAGCAAAGCTCCTCAGACTTCCAGCTGTGGTGGCTGCTTCATAGGCAGCGTGCACATTTATTGCTGGGATATTTCGAGCTCTCAACTTGGGTTTCTCCTCATTCAGCCCAGGTCCTTCTCTAGCTGCAGCAGGAGCAGGATAGAATTGGTGCCTTTGGGGCTAAACCTCAGCCAATGGGGACTGAAACTGGTGAATAAGTGCTCTGCCATCTCCCAGGTGGCCCATTCTGGGAGGCATTCTGTACCCTTCTCAGGAATCCCAGTGGAATGAAGCTCAAATTGCTCACAGTAGTGACCTTACTAATGAGCCCTTGCTTTGGCTTCCCTTCCTTTTTCCCGCCCATCCCTCTCTCCTGCTTCCAGGGATCATATGCCAAGTAAGACACCTGCACCTAAGTCCTCATCTCAGCTGTGCCTTTGGGGCAGCCCAAACTTCAACAGTTGGCCACCCAAAGTCAAGTGTAATTTTCTGTCACTTTTAATTGGGTTCTCTCTTTATCAACTGTCATAAATTGTGTTTTTTACATACTTGTAATGCCACTTTCTCTAAGGAATGCTCTGCTGAGCCATCTCATTTTTTATATGTTGATGAAGCTAAGTCTCAACCCACCTCAAAGGAACATAGGATTAGAGCTCAGGATTTCTTAATTCAAATTAAATACCTTCTGGACTGCTCCATTTTGGGACATCATGCTTCTTAAGGGAATGACTAATTCTGTGTACCGTTCCCTTGGTTTTATTCAGTATCTTTTGTCAGAAGTCATTCTCTCAAAGGAATAATCCAATCAGAGGCAAAGCATTTGAAAATGCTATCTGGTCCTCATTGCTGATGTTTTGGAGTTATCTATGCACAAAAGCACACCACTGTGTTTTAGAGAATTCTAAACAAGAGAATCCAGAAATCATCTCATGTCAGAGATGCTGGTTCTCACCACTAAGTCCATGTACTGAGACACAAGGTCATTGCAGAATTAGACTCAGCAGTGGGTGACACGTTCAACACACCCTGCTCCAGTGTAGAGGGTGAGCTAGGTTTTAGATGGGATCTTTCCATTTCTACTTTGCAGAGGAAATGCAGTAGGTTCCACAATGCTAAACTCCTTCCTGGCCTGATTGCAAGTGGACTGGGTCCGAGTGGTCTAGCTTCATGCAAGTTCTCATCAGCAGCATAGCAATGAGATACTTGGAGTCTGCTCTCTCCTTTCTTAAGTCTGCTTTAAATGCCTGATTTATACTGACGGAAAAAGAAAATCCATTGGCCTAACTAGCATATTAGAGAAAAGATTTAAATAGAATTTTTGGCTCTCAGGGCCATTCCAGTTTGTCATTTTGTGAAATTAGAGACAGATGGGTGATATCTGTGTGTTGTGGGAAATTCTGCCCTACATTCTAACCAATGCTGGGAGTTCTGGAAGGGGACAGAGAGGAGAAAGAGAAAGCTATTTGGACCAGGCAGAATATATGCTAATTCTGTGACAAAAATAGCATCAAATCTGCAAACATTAATTCTAGGCAAGTCTCATTTGTAGCCTGTTTTCTTTCCCTTTTGTGGCTTTCACAGTAGTAAATGAATTTAAACTGGTTGTAAATGGAAGAGGATTCAGGAATCTTCTGGCTTGTCTCTTACTGCAGAATATTGGTTATGTCATAAGATAAGCATTTGGCTGTAGAAGGGGCCACTGGTGGTCAAATAATCAACATATATTTCAGGCAGATCATAACTAATTTTGAGCTGATCAGACTCTTGCTCCAAAGACTCAAGTGGTGGAGGGGGGTAGGTGGTAGTATGTGGGAAAGGGACTATGGAGTTGAAAAAGTTAGGGTTTGGAGAAGAATGGGGTCCACACTTCGGGGGTTCCATAACCTTGGGGGCCTGTCTACAAATAATCCTGCCCCTTTTCATAAGTGTCCTGAGACTTCTGTGATCATGTTGTGGGGCTGAGGTTAAAGGAAACAGGTGGATCACTATGTCAGAGCAGAGAAAGGTACAGATAGTGGGTGTTGTAGGGTGACCGGAAAGGTATTGAGGTAGCTCAAGGAGCATGGGTGCAGATGAAAGCACCTAGAAAGGCCCCAGGTATTCAACGTTGAGGACTCAAGAGCCTTGGAGTCACTGAGGCAGGGACTGGGATATATTGGCATCGTTCCTGCCAGGCACAAGGCGGTTAGATTTCAGATGAGAGAACATGAAAAGAAGGTAAATCACTTTTTGTAAGATAAGCATTTGGCTGTAGAAGGGACCACTGGTGGTCAAATAATCAACATATATTTCAGGCAGATCATAACTAATTTTGAGCTGATCAGACTCTTGCTCCAAAGACTCAAGTGGTGGAGGGGGGTAGGTGGTAGTATGTGGGAAAGGGACTATGGAGTGGAAAAAGTTAGGGTTTGGAGAAGAATGGGGTCCACACTTCGGGGGTTCCATAACCTTGGGGGCCTGTCTACAAATAATCCTGCCCCTTTTCATAAGTGTCCTGAGACTTCTGTGATCATGTTGTGGGGCTGAGGTTAAAGGAAACAGGTGGATCACTATGTCAGAGCAGAGAAAGGTACAGATAGTGGGTGTTGTAGGGTGACTAGCAAGGTATTGAGGTAGCTCAAGGAGCATGGGTTCAGATGAAAGCACCTAGAAAGGCCCCAGGTATTCAACGTTGAGGACTCAAGAGCCTTGGAGTCACTGAGGCAGGGACTGGGATATATTGGCATGGTTCCTGCCAGGCACAAGGCAGTTAGATTTCAGATGAGAGAACATGAAAAGAAGGTAAGTACAAATCAAGGTTTGAAGAGTATCTGCAGGTACTGAGTCACTATAAGGTCAAATTGACCGAGAAAATGAGTCCATTTCCATGGAAGGGAAGTGGAATGTAACTGCATTTTCTTGGGCCAACCTCTTTTATTCTTCAAGCCTCAGTTTCCATTTGTGAAATAGATATAAAAATGTTTGTACATTTCATGTTGGGAATGAAAATCAGACAGGATCATACTGGTGAAAGCATTTTGTACACAATAAGAAAAGATAGTTATTATGAAGCTTGGTGATGTTCTCTCCTAGGACTATTAGGCAGGGGCAGGAGAGCAGTCCTGTGGTGAACCACACACTTTATTGGCTAGGGGACAGACTCCCCATCCCGCCACTAGATCCTAAGGGTGCTTAATGGTTATCCTGTTGTGCCAAACATAGGATACCTTCTATTAAAATTTTTGATAACATATTAATTTTTCTTCATGAATATCCTCGTATGAACATTTTTAAAGCGAACTGTTCTAGGATAGGGACTTTTATTTTTTTTTTAATTTTTATTTTTTTTATTGCTTAAAGCATTACAAAGGGTATTACATATGTGTCCTTTTTTTTCCCCCGCCCTTGACAATACCCCGGCTTCCCCTACCCCCCAGTGTCTTATGTCCATTGGTTATGCTCATATGCATGCATACAAGTCCTTCGGTTGATCTCTTACCCCCCTCCCTCCTGC
>NW_005353490.1:409442-429368 GCF_000412655.1 Myotis brandtii | reverse complement strand
TTTCACAGGGGTCGCCTAAGACCATCCTGCATATCAGATATTTACATTACGATTCATAACAGTAGCAACATTACAGTTATGAAGTAGCAACGAAAATAATTTTATGGTTGGGTAAGAACATGAGGAATTGTATTTAAAGGGCCAGAAGGTTGAGAACCACTGATCTAGGCTGTGGGATCAGCCTGTGCAAAACTCAGCAAAGTGGCTTTTAAAAATTAGAATGCAAAGTGCTCATTGTATGCTGCAATGAATATTCTGGGTGATACTTCCAGGAGCAGTTTCAGTGGCGTGCTGGGGGTGGAAGCACGTTTGCTGATGTTGAAGAATAAGTGGGATGTGAGAATGAGAACAAAGTGTCTGGATCATTCTCAAAAATGTTAGCTGTGAGTGGAAGGAGAGAGAGAGGGGCTAGGACCTAGAGTAGATCACACGGTCCTGGAGAGTTCTTAAGGGGAGAGCCGAGAGCAGGATGATGGCCTCAGGAGGAAGAGGTTGCACATGCAGATAAAGGAGATAGCAAAGAAGGGGCTTGCCCTACAGAAGAATGGATGAAAGGAAATGAGGTAGCCTATGACTTGGTTGTCTGACACATTCTTCTTGGCATTGTAGGGAAGAGAGTCAGGTGTGGTGTAGACAACAGGAAGCTGAGGTCTGACCTACCTCCAACTTATTATGAAAACCGAGGAAGACAAAATAAAAAATAAAAAAAAGGTAGATTAGAGAATTTATTAATTAATTAATTTTTTGGTGAGGTTTTATTTTTATTTATTTATTATTTTTAAAAATATTTTATTATTGGAAGCATTACATATATCTCCCTTTAAGAAAAAGTAGATTCCAGATAGAGAATTTAGAAGTTCTGTCTAAGCTTCCCATAAAAAGGCAGATTTGTAGAAGTATATAATAGATTTGCATTTAAAAAATTAGTACATGTTTTTGGTTAATATACAGGGGTGGGCAAAAATAGGTTTATAGTTGTAATACAAGTGAATAATACAGTAAATGAATAATAATGCAAGAATAAACTCTGTGCTTCACATATTCACAACCTACTTTTTAAAAATTTTCCATTAAATTTTGCTCACTGAGAAGTCAGAGAAAAGGGGACCTTGGAGACAGATTCAGGGGTTTGGCCTGAGATGAGCTGCCGCTGCCCATTGCTCCCCTGGTTGCAAGTCTTATGGGGTTTCTTAGAGGGAAGAAGGGGGAGGGGATGGCGCTAGTGTGCTCCCCTTGGGGAGAGTAGTCCTCACAACCTACTTTTGCCAATCTCTGTATAAATACAGGAAAGTATATAAAAATTACTCACAATCCCACAATACATTTTTTATTTTCCTGGATTTTCACTCAATCATTAATTTATTCATATACTTTATATATAATTGACATGCTACTCTGTGTAGGGCTGTATGTAAATGTCTTATTTGAGATATTATTATCTTCAATTAATGTGCCACTTGTTACTTTATGCAAATTAGAATACAGCTCCATGAAACCAGGGACCATGCTATCTTATTGACCATTATAGCCCCAGCATTAACACTTTGATTTGCACATGTTAAGTACTTCATGTATATTTATTAAATTAGTATGTAATTTTGTTAACATTATAGCATGAGCATTTCTTTCATGCCATTAATAGTATTTAAAGTATTTCTAATGACTTCAAAGTGTTTCTTGGCATATGCATACTGTCATTTATTTAATAATTCCTCATTTGTTAGAGGCATAATTAGGCTTTGACATTTGGTCTAAGGATTTTAGTTAAATAGTGTCTATTCTTTATTGAATGTAAGCACTTATTCTTGTGCTTTACACACATTATTTCATTTTATCTTTTCAACATCCCAACAAGTAAGTATTATTATCTCCATTTTACAGCTGAGGAAAATGAAACTAATCAAGCTTTAGAAACTTGCCTGAAATCCTAAAGATACTGAGTGGTATAACTGGACCCTCTGCCAGGTCTCTTGATACTTTGCCTGTACTTGTTTGTTTGTTTATTTATTTATTTATTGATTGATTGATTTTATTGATTTCAGAGAGGATGAGAGAGGGAGAAAGAGAGAGAAACATCAATGATGAGAGAGAACTATTGACCAGTTGCCATTGCACGTCCCCTACTGGGGTTTGAGCCCGCAACCCAGGCATGTGCCCTTGACCGGAATAAAACCCAGGACCCTTCAGTTCGCAGACTGACTCTCTATCCACTGTGCCAAACCAGCTAGGGGCTAGCCTGTGTTCTTCATGATTTATCCATGCTGCCCTAGTTTCTGTTATTCAATCACTAAACATTTACCAAGCACCTATAATGTGTGAGGCACTGTGAGCACAAAAGAGGTAAAGATAGAAGAGACATGGACAATCCTAAACAGCCTTCTGGATGTCAACGGGTGTAGCAGAAACAGAAAATAAAAATTAACTCCTGCTCCACTGTTTCACTTTAATTATGAGACGTTCGAAAATCTGTTTCACTTTAATTATGAGATGTTTACTGGACATCATTTATGTGGCAGGCACTGTCCAAACACTGGAGACATTGTTGTGCATGAGACACTGGGGCCCTGAACTAATGAAGTCCATAGACTAGTGAAAAAGAGGACATTAAATCAACAAATCCAAGTGCAGAGGCTATTAGAGAAGGGCATGTTCAGTGACTGTGGGGTATGTAGCCAAAAGAATGAACCTCGTCTCAGGGGTCAGGAAGGGTCTCCAGGAAGCAATGCTGTTTCAGTGGAGAGCTGAAGGTAAGCAGGAGTTAGGCAGATGGAAAAGAAGAAGAGGCACAGTGGTGGGAGCACATTTGAGGGAGAGCTGGAACCAAAGAAGAGCATGGACAGACCGACCGAGGAACAGAAAAATGTCCAACTGACTGGAGCAGAGAGATAGGGGTGGGGCAGGGTGGAGGGAGTGGAATGAAAGGAGAGTGGAAGAGTAAGAGTGCCAGATGGTGCAGAGCCGGAAAGTCAGGTTGGTGTTCTTTCCTTCATCCTAAGAGGCGATGGGAATCACAGGAGGACGTGAAGTGAGTATGATGTGATCAGAGTTGTGGAGGAAGTTTGCTCTGCTGCCGTGTGGTGAGTTGGAGGGGACGCAGTGAGTGAGGAGCAGTTGTCACAGCCCAGAGGAGGTGTGCCGTAGGCTTGGGGCAGAAGTGGTGAGGGGGGAAGATTGGGTTTGTTGAGATAGGATATGGGCTAGATTGGATTGAGCGATTGGCAGGAGAAAGGAATATGGAGAGACAGGGGTTCATCCCTGATTTACACAACTGAGTAGATCCGGGAACATTTCCTGAGATGGGGAAGAAGAGAGGATCTGGAGGGATGATTAGCAATTCAATTCTGGACAATTTTTTTAAATTTTATTTTTTATTGTTGACAGATGTCACCCATTTCCCCTTCCCCTCTATGTCCCCCTCCACCCAACCACCACCACACTCCGGCCTTCACCTCACTATTGTCTGTGTCCAGGGCTATGCATATATGCATATAAGTTCTTTGGTTAGTCTGGACACTTTAAATTCAACTTGTCTAAAAGACATGCAAATTGAATGTCCAGGAGGATGTTGGCTATACATGTCCTAGACAAAGATATCTGGGCAAAGAAAAACTCCTGGGACTTATTCATATATTGATAGTAACTGAATCTCTGAAGTTAGGGCAAGTCTGCCTAGAGAGAGGTTGTGAATAAGGAGAGAAAGTGTTTAGGAGAGAGAAGGGCCAATAGTTTAAGAGAGAAGAGGAGTAGAAACAGTAAGGGACTTAAAAGAAAACCAGGTAGGAGGAGAGATGTTTTGGAAGCCAACTTGAGAGTATTTTTCTCATAGAAAGGAGTAGTCAAGAGTATTATATACTCCTGAGAGGTCAGAAAAAATAATGCTTGAAAGTTGCCTGTTGGATTATGCAACCTCTAGGTCACTGGTGACTTTGACAAGAGCGCTTTTGGTAGCGATAAGGGCAGAAATGGTCTGGGTGGGTTGAATAACTGGTGAGGAGGATACGCTGGCCTCCAAGTCCTGCTCCCTGGAGCTGGCACCCCACCCAGCGTGGGGAGGTGGTGGTGAGTGGGTGTGGGCCAGCATGAATTGTGGCAGTGACAGTCCTGGAGGAGGCCTTCATGAATTTTCCTGTTCGCCTTTATAATTTTATGGGGGTGATTTGTTTTGCTTTGTGACTTTATGAACTGGCACTAAAAGAAAAATGAGAAGCTTTCCAGGGACAGCTCCTTTGACAGCTCAGCAGCACCAAACATACTCTGAGAAAGTTAAGGCTTAAAGGGGATGAGAAAAACTTACAGGAAATATATTAGTTGTGTTTCAAGCTGTGCACAGAGCAACAGGCTAACAGCATAGTAATGCCTTTCTGGGAGGCTGCCGTTCACCTAGCCGTAGGAAGATGGCGATAAAAATGGCCTATGAAGGTGGAAACTCACTCAGGATATATAGGGGGGCTAGTGGGAGAAATGACCCTACCACTCATGACAAGCTTCTGGCTTTTTATTGAGAATCATTTTTCAGAAAAGCCAGATTATTCTTAAAAAATTGCTGGAAGCAATGCCGTAGGGCTATGCATCAGAGTCACTGGGACCCTGTCTTGTCGGAACATGTAGGAATTGCTGACCTGGGGAGGTGTGTATAGTTGCTTCTAGAATAAGGAGAACTGACCATCTCAGATGGATTTTTTCTTTCTTGATTTTGGTATACACCAAAGATTTTGTCCCTTGCATTTTATCTTTCTAATTATGTTATCCTCAGCCTGATGTCAAAATGATCTTGCTTTGTCTAATCCCAGCTCTTTGGATTGAAATAAAGACAGCTCAGGAGCTCTCTGGGTGATGAGGAGAAGCCAATTTGGGCTGAAGTTTTAACTTTGCTGTAAAGATTTCCCACAGCATGGAAAATCCACAGGCAGGTGATCTAAACTTGGGCAATTGGTGGGACAATCCAGGGGGACTTCAGAGTATATAAGAGAGGTGACACCGACCTCAGGAACCAGGAACTGAGCTGATAGCTAGGGTACAAGGGTGTACCCAGACTATGGTCCAACCAAGTTAATCATTTTGAATGTATTATTACTATTGAAGATTGACGATTGATTTAGCCTCAAAATTCCTAAACAAGTTCTGGTGGCTAATTTAGTGCCATAAGCTCCAAGTGCTTGCTTTAACTATGGGTCTTCTTGGGAGCCTAGAAATTATTTGAGCAACTGGGAGTGTGAATTAAGTTCAAGACCCACCAGATAGGGAAAACATTCTGTTGGTATTGGGCAAGAAATGGCATGGGTGGGTGGAGGTGGGGACTGGGACTTCAGGCCCTGATTATTAGCAGTCTTAGCTGGAAGGACCAACTTCCTAGAAATCTCTCAAATACTGTATTGCTATGGAATTGAGAGGTAGGAGTGAATAACTGGGCACATTTTCCTAAACATGAGTGGTCACTCCTGAGTCTTTTAAATGAGAAACTCCAGACTTTATTCTAAAATGCCATTTTCTTACACAGTTTTTTTATGAGTATCTTTTTTTAGAAAACTCTCTTAAACCTAGACATTCTGTTGTGCTTGAAGGAACCTCCGTGATGGAATTAGTTTCAGAACAGAGACCGGAAAATGAGTCCTACGTTTAAAATGGAAATATGTTTAGCAGCCTAAGCTACATATGAAGTCTTATCTGACTTTTACCATTTTTTCTTCATAATCTCTCCTTCCATGCCAAACTCTTAAGAAAAGGAATTTCCATAAATTTGTCAAATGCTTTCAAATTGAAAATCTCATCAGAATCCTAATGGATATGAAAACAACACCAACTTTCTATTTAGCAGCTACCTCAAACTCTAAATTATAGTTCTTGTTGCTAGGAAATTATCTGATGCTCATAATTCAATAGTTTTGAAAAACTATAAAAATCAAGTGATACTACTGACAGGTAGTTTGGCTAACTTTGAAATTTGTCTTAAAACTGGTTGACCAATAAAATCTATCTACTATACATCTAGTTGCATAAAAATGTAATCCTTAGAAATATTTATTTATTAGAAAGCTTATTTAGGCACACTTCAAAATTGAATGTTTTAGTGAGAAATGGGAATTGGGATAAGCAAGAAGGTGATAAAAATTCAAAAATTCTCTTCATTAAAACATTTTTAAATAGATTTTTGTGTATGCACACAAACATTCATATACATAAACATGCATATGGAGGGAGAGGGAGAGGAAGGGGGAGAAGGAAGAGATGTGGGAAGGGGGAGTAGGAGGGGAAATGAAGGGAGAGGGGGAGGGGGAGAGAACCTGAGATGGGAAAGGAAGTAAGACAGCACTACTGCAGGTAGAGCAAATCTGCAGATGCACATTTGGTTGCGGATTTTTTGAACTGCATTCGTTATTCTAGCAAAGCATTGAAGCAAATATTCCTTTAGTCCTCCTGGGTTCAGTGACATTAGGATGCATCTTGAGAATTTGTGGATATGCCATGTCCCCACTGGTCTTTGGGATAATTACTTTGGATGATTTTCCTTAATCCTTCTCCTTGGTGATTGTTCAAGGTGCCACATTTTGCCTCTTGCTGACTTCTGCCTACTCTTGGTAATTGCTCCCTGCTCTGTGTGCCTTTGTGAGAGACCCTGAGGCCAGATGAGGAATAGTAATTGTCACTGAACTCATAACTCGGCCTCAGAAAGCAATGCTATAAATAAGCTTCATATTCAAAATACTGTCTTATGTATTTCTGGTGCCAAGTAAGGTACTCAGGGTTTAATATAATGCATGCCTTCCCAAATGGTGGGAATTAAGGGAGAGTTTGATACATTCAACAGGAACACAGGCTTTTGAGAAGTTGGGTCATTTTCAGGGGACAGCAGATGTTGCTCAGATAGGAAGTAATGCAGAGAGCTGTCAACTTTCACTCTACTGAAATTGTGGAATCTGAGGGTTGAAAGGATACTTTTGAGAACACCTTCTCTAAACTCACACCTAATGCGTGAACTCCCTATTTTTAAAAGAACAAGAATGCTCCTTAGAACCAAAGGCTTAAAAAAACAAAGACAAAATGCCATACCTGAAAATCAGAAGTCACAATATTAAAAATGAAATTGAAAATCTGTTTTTTTTTGAAAGATTTACCAGGAGAGTTATTCCAGATAGATTTTACGTGGACACTGGAGCAGAGCATTTTTCCCCCTGCAGACAATTCAGCAGTTCTAAGTAATTGGATTTCTATATTTCCCTTCTCCCACCCCACCCCCTGCTCCCCGAATCTGAATAACTTGAGAAAAGTGAAGTTTAGCCATTTACATGGTCCTGGTCTAGATTTACTACTGTTTATTGTTACTTATGGTAATCTTTCCCCTTCTAAAGCATGTTGGATCATCTAAACATTGGCGTTTTGCTTTTATGGGCTTGAAATTCTACCTTTAGTCTGCATGAACTTGCATTCTTTGGTTTGTTTTTAATGTTTAATGTCTTTATTTTAAGAATTCAGTTGCTTCCTGAAAAATGTGGATGTAACTAGAGTCCCACTATATATTATTAATTAAATATTTTGGTTAATAAGATCAGATTGTGAATTTGTTGTAGAGAGAGTTTAAGAAGATCAGAGTAAGCTTTGTGTATTCCACCTTGCTCTTCCTCCAGCCCTCAGCCTACACCTACACACACAGACACACATAGACACAAAACAATTGGGCACAGTCCTCTGCATACAGGTGGTACTCAGTTAATTTTTGCTTTATTCCCCATTGTTGCAGAAGACCCAAGAAAAATCAAACGACGCTTTAAAGAAATGGAGGGACACTGTTTAATTACACCAACGGATTCAGGAAATAGCTTTCCAAATCTGAGTACTGATACATGCAGGGGGCTTTCTTTTTATATATCCCTGTGGTCTTTGTCCCGCAAATATGGATTATGCTTCCAGTCCTTTTTGCGGGCCTTGCAAGAAGGCCCCCAGGTGTTGGGGGTCTCCAGGCCATATCTCATGGTTTGGCCTGGTGCCAGCATTAATAACCCTGCCTCCGGGGCAGTGAACTGTTCAGTTTTATGGCCTCTGTAACAGGTTCTGCAAGACCAGTTTCTGGGAAGGAGGTAATGACTTAATTATGGGTTATCAAGAATGTACACCGAGCTTGCTGGCATGGATCCCAATTGCTAGCCCCCAAAATATCAGGGTTACTTTAGAATTAGCCCTTTTTAGCCTACTCACCATCACCTCCCAACACTTCAAAATTTTTTGATTTGTCTATAACCTGTACCAAGCCACTTAGCATCACAAGAAGAAAATGCTGTTCACAGCTATGGATTTTCCTGAATCTCATCTTGTCCAATGTTAGAAAACAAAACAAAGAACAACCAACCAACCTTTGAGACTGAGAGTTACCCTGAAAGAAAAGGCTTTATTGAGCCATATGCTAACCAGAGAAAGGGCAGGTCCTGGGACATGCAGTCTAAACCACCAGCAGGACTGGAGGGAGAAGACAAACATGTCTGCCATCCTGGGGTTGACGGGTTCTTTTATACACGTTTGGGGAAGAAAGATGTAAGTTGTTTTGAAAAAATTTACCCTGGCTGTCCATAAGGGGATGGGAAGTGAAGTGAGAGAGTTCTGAGATAGGTAAATAGTACATAAGAAGGAAATATTTGCTTCTTTTGGATTGATTATAGGCAATACTTCAGAAAGTTCATGTGTAAGAAGGATATGGCGGTGTCTGGAAGTTGATTACTCAAATAGCTGCCTGGAAGTTGATTCAAAATTTCAACATACATTCAGCAATGTGGGCAGTCTTTTGTTGGCTTTGACTCACAGCTGCTAACTGGTCAACTTCCTCTGTCTATTCCTCCTGCCCTCTGGCCTACTGACATCTCAAAATTTTTTCTTTTTCAAATATATGCACTGATCATAAAGAAAAGGGCTAACCTGTTGACATTCTGGGCTGAATAATTTTTGTTGTATGTGGGGTGGGGTTCTGTGCACTGTAGGATGTTTAGCAGTATTGCAGGCCTATATCCACCGGATGCCAGTAACACCTCCCAGTCATGCCAACAAAAATTACCTCCAGGTATTGCCAAATGTCCCCAGGAGTCCCCCAGAAGGCAAAAATCAAACCCCAGTCAAGAATGATTGGCTAGGAAAATATGAATGATTTTATGGAGCACATCCTCCTCCTGCAAACAACATCACAGGGAACATTTCTTATTCATTACTATGTCTCCACCAGCTAGAATATTTTCTGGAACATGACAGGCTTCAGTGATACTTATAGGCCTTATTACAAAGAAGATAGAATGTGGTATTCATGTGATAGTGACCTGTTAACTTCTATTTTCTGGCTTACAGTAGGTATTTACTTAATACACACACACACACACACACACACACACACACACACACACACACACACACACACATATATATATTTAATGACTACATGATGAATGAATGAATGGCTTTTCAATCTGGGACTTTAGATCTCGAGAGGAAGGTAGATTTAAGCCAGGTGATATTATATATAATTCAATGATTCTTCAAGTGGGTGTCACCCTCCTACTCTCATTAGAAATGTGTGGGAACCTATGGTTATGTCCTCCTCATGCATTTTTCCTCAAAATGAGGTCTGAGATCCATTATTAGATTCTGAAATTTTGATTTGGTGGTCTTGGCCAGCATTTTAAAAAACAGAGGCTAAAATTGACGAGAAAAGATCAGAGTATGTCACATGTTGTGAGGGTAAGTATTGTTTCTTAACATTTTTATTTTAGTTATTTTGTGTCTGTTTAGGTTCTGGGTTGCAAGGTAAAACATTTTTGTGTGGGGCCTGCTCAGAAAAACTGGAAAGTCACTTGCCTGTGGAATAGCCAGGTGTGTGGTGATCAGAGGAGAAACCATTCTCCCAATAGCTGGGTTGGATAAGAAAACCATATGCAAAGTACCACAGAGCAGTACCACAGAGATCCTGGCCTTTGGGGTGATGTGTGTACCTATCACAACACAAGGGGGCACGGCTGTCTTTTGGAGTCTAGTGGTGGGAGGCGATGGGTTAAGCCTAGAAAGCAGTGACTGTTGTTCCTTTTGTGTGTTCTTTTTTTATTTTATTTTATTTTATTTTTTTTTTAAGTATAAAGAGAATTCAGCTGTTCTGTCTGCAGAATTTCTTTTCTTGGCCCCATGAAAAATGATATCAGCATATTTCACTGGTTTTCCATTTATCCAAACTAAAGGAGTCTGGTGATTCATTAGTCTGATCAAATGTCCCTTGCAACAATATTGATTCAGATGATGGCAAATGAAGATATTTCCTCTAAGGTAATAGCCTGTCAATCGTGACATTTAGAACAAGTATGGCCTAGCTGGAAAGGCCTCCTTTAACATTGCTAACATGAAGAACAAATGGATTTGAAAAACATATGTGCTCCTGGTGGATATTTTTTCTGTGTAAAAGACAATTTATTTTGAATTCAGAAAGTGATTTTTATAGGCTATAAAATGCTATGATTAAATTACACAAAACCAAGTACTGATATATTATTCATAAAAAGATAATAACCACATTTCCCTTTGTACTTTATCTTAAACCCCAGAGGGAAAGAGAATTTTTTTTTTTTAAAAAGAGCAGGATTAACACTGAGGAACATTACAAAGGAGGTGTCTGGATTAAGCAAAGAGTACTGAAAAAGGCATTTACTAATGTGAGTATGCTCCTCTGGAAGTGTCTACTACATAAAGCCACTTTCCTTTTAAGAAATGTGCGCAATGCTTCTGAGAGGGCTTGCATCCTGGGTTTTGCATGGGTTTCCATAACCTGCACCAGATACACAGAGGCCTTGGGCATCCTTGCCAGAGTCACAGCTTAGTTCTGAACTACCTTCCCTGACCTCTTTCTTGTTCCCCATCCTAACCTGCTCCCAGGTTCTCTGTCTTCTTACTTTGTTACTAATCTTTTTCAATTCCATAACATCCCTTCAGCCTGGTACTCAGCACTTCCCACTAACTGTGATTCTAATTCTATTTTCCACTTCTTCTTTGTTTTCCACTGCTTCATCTGGATTTATTTTTTTTTCCAGACCTAGTGTCTCTCATGCATGGCATTCCTGTAGGGCTCATCCTTTTCTTTTGAGTAGAGCTGAAACAGCCAAAAATAAGCATGTTTACAGCAAGTGATAGAGTACAAGGGGAAAAAGGAGTGTGCTAAATGTTGTCAGTAAATGCTTATAGGTAGAAAAAGAATGTCGGCTCTTGGTTTGTTTTTACTCTAAAAGCACTTTGGGACCAGAGAAAGATCAAACCAATGTGAAATAATATGAACTATTAAAAATAATGAGATTTTATAAAGCTTGTAAGCAAGATAAAGTTTCAAAAGTCACCTAAAAATGGAAATGTGAAAAACATGTCCTACGGTTGATATAGCAACAACATCTAACATATACATAGCAATAAAGATGCCAAGATACAGGACCTACATAAAGACAACCATAAAATTGTTATTGAAAGACATAAAGCAAGAGCTTAACAATTGGAAAGATACAGTATGTGCTAGGATAGAAGGGCTTAACGTAACAAAATATCAATTTTATCAAAACTAAAAGATAAATCACAATTCTCAGTAAAATTTCAAAGGGTTTTTCTTTTTAGAATTGGATAAAATGTTCTTCAAGTTTATATGGAAGGATAAATACTCATGAATAGAAGAGAATTTAGAAAGAGAAAACTAAATAAATGTCTTAAGCATCAGGCCATACAATAATGCCACAGTAAACAAGTCAATGGTATTGGCAAGTGAATAGACTAATAGCTCAGAAGACCTGAACAGAGAACCGAGTAGAACCCAGTATATATGATAATATGCAGTACTCATCAAAGTATATGTATTGCATGGCTACTATATGCCATTTTATTCTAGACATGGCAAAAATAAAGTATTGCTACTTACATGGGGGAAGAATAGATTATTTAATAAATAGAGCTGACACAACCAACCATGTGAAGGAAATTAAAGTTAAACCTCTCTCACATTATATTAAAACAATCTAGTGTCAAAGTATAATTTTTTAAAAAGTTAAAAACACAACTCTCATATGAATATACATTGCACACAAGTCAAAGATTTATTAAGTTCATTAATGAGGGAACCAGCAGGACGACAAAACGGGTTCAAAGAGTTTGGAGAACAGATTTATACAACTAGTTGGGAAAGGCAGGCTGGAACAAGCTTACAATGTTGGAGACAAAACTGGCTCCAGGGAAATGAAACCGTGACTTATTTTTCTCTACTGGACAGAAATAATTTGCATCTCTATTAGAGAAAAACCGATAAGTTAACATGAAAAGTCATAGACTCTGGGTTCTAATCAATAGTAAATAGCAAATAAAAATCATACATCTGCCATTTGGGACAATATGGATGAATCTTGAGAGTGTTATGATAGGTGAAATAAGTTACACAGAAAAAGACAAGAACCAGATGATTTTGCGCATGTAAAACAAAATGCAACAAATGAACAAACAAAAACAAACTCATAGATACAGACAACAGAATGGTTGTTACCGGAAGGGGTAGGGGAGTATGAAGAGTGTTAAAGGGGTCAAATAAATGGTGAGGGAAGGTTATATTGTGATTGGTCAGCACAAAATTGAGTATACAGGTATCATATTATAAAGCTGTACACCTGAAATCTATGTTGCCTCATTAAATTTGATAATAAAAAATGATGTAGTTCCTTGTCTTTGGGACACAGAGAATAAAATAATCCTTTAATGGGACTGTTAAACAATGCTCTACAATGAGAGGACATGCAGAATTCTTTTGCTGTATTTCCAAGCTTAAAATTGAAAAAAAAAGGCTTTTGTATGACAAAAGACACTATAAAAGTCTAAATAAAAAATTGATTTGGAAAAATATAGAGTATGTACAGAGGGTTAATGGAAAAAGAACTTTTACCGATTGACAAGAAGATAAACACTCAGTGGGAAATGGGTAAAGGATGGTAAGAGGCAATTCATGAAAAAATGAAGATGCTCAAACTCACTAGAGGCCAAGGAAATGCAAATTAAAGTAACAGGAAATAGCTTTACACCTAACAGAAGGCCAGGACTTTAAGAGTGATATCCATTGCTGGTGGGCATGCAGGGAAAAGAGCCATCTCATGCTCTGCTGATGGAAATGTGAATTATTATAGTCTTTTGGAAGATAAACTAGAAATAGCTATTAAAAATAAAAATACATATATCTCCCACCTAGCAAATCATACTTCTGAGAAACCATTTAAAGGAAAAGCCCCAGGACTTAAGAATAGATGTTCAAGGATCAGTTGCTCAAAAACTGGGAGAAAATGAATGCCTGTCAATAAGAGAACGGTAAACACATTGTGGAACGTTCATCCCATGTCATATTATGCATCCATTAAACAAAGAGGATGAGGCCCATGCCAGGTGATTGGAAGGCATTTCCATGAATTATTGTTGCATGAGAAAAGTAAGATACAGGAAAGTCTGTAAAATATGATCTCGTCCTTATAAAACAAAAATGCATTCACTGCCTCGTGTTTATATGTAAACAGATGTTTTCATATAATTATAGAAACATGAAGAGAAGTGTCTATAGATAAATATCCTGGGTAGTTAATGTGAATAACAATGAGGGAGGCAGGGAGAGAGAAAACCACATAAAATAGGGAAAGAAAAAGTTAAAACATTGTACTAGAAACAACTCTAGTATGTTCACACCTATGCATTTATGGAAAGCCATGTATGTGTATTTGTAAGAGGACAATTTTAACAAAGGGTTAAAATTGCTCATGAGAGAAAAAGATGTTGACACAATAAGTATTAAAGGAAGAGTAAGGGCTGGCTGAGCAAAGGAAGATGAGCTGGATAACTGTCACTGAGACTGGAAACAGTGTCTTGGTCTCTGCCGAGAGATGCTGGGGAGGAAGGACAACTCCTGACTAACAACTTCGTTAACCCTTGCGAGCTGTGATTTCAAAGATTTGGCATAGTCTTGGATGTGCTATCTCTCCGCTGCCCCTCAGTATGAGTTTATACCCCAGAGACTGAGGAGATAGGAATTCCTCTGCATCAAGAAGGAGATGGAAATCTTGAGGGTGGGAGGTGGTAGGGATTCTGAAAGGGAGGGTCATAGAGGAAGGCAGAGCTGTGAGAGAGGATGGCTGAGTAACATGGCAGAGCAACCAAAGGCATCAGGATGCCTCGAACTGATTCTCAATTCATATAATGCCCCCTGCCTCTGACATGCATATATCTGTAAAGGTAGCTAGCCGTGTACCACCAGAAACAAAGTGGTGGAAGCAGTTGGATGGATAACAGGTGAGGAGGTGGAGTAGATGATTTAGGCTGGAATTAATGGCCCTTTTATGTCTCAGAAGTGTTTAGAAGGTCAGGAGCAGGACATAAAGCAAAGTGAGTTCAAATTTCTTTGGGTGGAATGGTCTCTTTGTGAGATTACCCATCCTTCTCTCCCTCCCTCCCTCCTTCCCTCCCTCTCTCCCTCCCTTTTCTCCTTCCTGTGCCAGACGCTATGATAGCACATAACCATAAGGCATAATCATGGCAAATAATAAGACACTGTGGTTTCTGTGTTCTCGGTGTTTGCACCCTGTCAGAGGAGACAAGCAATTATACCAACAGGATTACAGTTGTGAGTACTGTGAAGAGTATATGGGTCTCTGAGTGTTTATGACAGGGAAACTGGGTGGAGGTCAGGGGTTGAGCTCCGAGGCTGTACTCCATAACACCTCCTACGTCCTGTTTGCCAGCCATTCTACAGAGACTTTAAGAAAATGGGAGAAAAAATTGGGAAGATGGGGAGGGGCCAGGGAGGAAGTAAATGGGTAGAGGTGGGGTGGTGAGGCGTTTGAATGTTAAAAATGCTACAATCAAGCTGCAGTTTTGCCTAGGACCACTCCCTAAGGGAAGTAGAAGTGCCTTTAGGGTTGGCAGCTTTCATTTACTTTCCTGTAGTTGGACTTACTGGCCAAGCCTGTTTTGTCCAAGGAAGAGGGAAGCAAGGTGCCATTATTGAGCGCCCATGATGTGCTAAGCGCTTCACTTAGGCTACCTTGTTCATTTCTCACAGACAGCTCTGTGAAGTATGTACTGTTACCACCTGTGTACAAATAAAAGCTCATTCATAAATTATACATATATAACATTTTTTGGGGGCAGTGGGTTTGTTTTGATTGTTTGGGCAGCAACTTGTCCTTTGTTGTGCTGATAGGTGAGAAGCAGAGGGAGAATTGGAGAGGCCACATTGAGTTGCACCATAAAGCATGCAGATACCTGGGAAAAAAATATCTCCGAGTGGGGAAGAAACGCTGGCCACAGTGGAGAAAAGCTAGATGGGCTGGGGATTTTGAGGTGTGCAGAAGATGAATTGCATGCAATACGGTCAGGCACAGTGCTGCAAGAAGAGAGAGATGCAAAAGAGGTTTTTCGGAACTCTGTGCTCTCTGCCAGTGAAATACACATTTCCTTTGCTTTCTGTCACACAAAAGTGACATTCTTCAAGGCCTTTGGATTTGTGTGTCTTTAGGATGCTGAGATGAACGAACCTTAAATTGAGTACACTAAGGCCGATCGTATTCAGGTTTTGGACGGACGAGGAAACTAAAGTTCAGTTGGCTCACGTTCCAAAAGTTGCTTTGCCTCTCCGCCCTTCAGTTTTCTTTCCAGTAAAATGAGGGGTGGCCTAGGGGATCTCCAAGATTCCGCTAAGCTCCCAGTTCTTTGGGCGAACAAGCTGACTTCTTTCACAATCGCTAGGCCAGTAGCTTCTCATCAGTTAGGACTCAGTGCTTTTCAGTGTTTTGCTTTTTTGGCAGCTGCCACTGGGGAGCCGGAAACAACCCTGGATGCTGCCTTAGGGAGCTGTTCCACCAGAGTAGGCCTGGGAGCCAGAGTCCTGCCTCTGTTATCTGAATGTCAGGGAGGACAGCTTTGAACACGCTTTCTTCCCAGGAGACCCCACACCCTCTGGGTGACCTGCTTCAGGGTGGAGGAGGCAGAGCCTGCATTTTCTTCCTCCAGAGTCTCTTAGGGAAAAACTGCTGATTGCTGTCAAGGGAACTTGACAACATTTCAATTTTTCTTCCCATCAAAATACAGAATACTCAATTTCTTATAAAGCTTATTTAAAAGTAACATTGCTCTTCTCATTTTAAAACTACCACAGGCTTACTATAGAATATCTATACTAATAAAAGGGTAATATACTAATTAGACCGGACATCTTCCGGATGTCCTTCTGGACAAAGCCACAGTGGCAGGGGCCGAGGCAGAGGCGGTTAGAGGCAATCAGGCCGGCAGGGGGGAGCAGTTAGGGGGTGATCAGGCGGGCAGGCAGAGGTGGTTGGGGGCGATCAGGCAGGCAGGCAAACAGACAAGTGGTTAGGAGCCAGTGGTCCCAGATTGCGAGAGGGATGTCCGACTGCCGGTTTAGGCCTGACCGGTCCTAAACCGGCAGTTGGACATCCCCCGAGGGGTCCTGGATTGGAGAGGGTGCAGGCCAGGCTTAGGGAACGCCCCCCACCCCCATGCACAAATTTTGTGCACCAGGCCTCTAGTTTAAAAATAAAGTAGATTTAGGACAAAATTTTAATTTTCTGTAATCTCACATTGAGAGATTATTGCTTTTCGAATTTGGTATATTAGTTTCTATCATTGTTCTCTGTCTGCTTTATTGCATTTATTCACTTAACAAGTATTCATTGAGCATCTGTTATGTGCCAAGCCTATGCTCAGATAAAGTGAGGAATAAGGTAAAGTTTCCACTCTCATCAAGTACTTATCAAGTTTACATTTTTATAACATGGTTATCACACCATAGATATGCTTAATATCCTGCTATTTTTACTTAACGTTGATCACTAGGGTGTTCTAATGAATCTTTATAAACATGAGTTGTAAACCCGCTTTATGGGTGCTCCTTCCTGTCTGAGCCCTTTGGTTGAATGGGTGGTGCCATCTTCTTGGCCACTTTCCAGGAATGCACATCAGAGCCAAGCTGGACCAAACAATGCCCTTCTCCAGGGTTTTAAACATGGGACCAGTGAGAGTAACTAGCATTTCCAATCGGGGAATAGAGCTAGGAGACTTTGGAGGGTTCAGTAGTCAGGTGTCTTGTCAAGCTGGGATAGGAGAAAATGAGACTGAAAGGTAGGCATTGGTAGAAGTGTGTGTGACTGTGTGTGAGTGTGTGTATTTGGTGGGGGGAGAGAGAGAGAGAGAGAGAGAGAGAGAGACTGAATATTAGTGTCCTCCCAAATCACATGAAGTCCTAACCCCCAATGTGATAGTATTTGGAGGTGCAGTCCTTGGGCAATGATTAGGTTTAGGAGAGGGCATAATGATGGGATTCTCAACATGAGATTTGTGCCCTTATAAGAAGAAGAGAGAGATTTCTCTCTCTCTCCATGCGTACACACTGAGGAAAGACCATGTGAGGACAGAGTGAGAATGTGACCGTGGCAGTCTGCAAGCAAGGTAGTGAGCTTTCATCAGAACTCAATCATGCTGGTGCCCTGATCTGGGACTTTCAGTCTCTGGAACTGTGAGAATAAATGCCTGTTGTTTAAGCCACCGGTGCCTTCCTGGCTGCCCAGCCTGAGTGCCTGAGCTCATATATTTTGCTTTTCCTGAACCTAGTTTGACTTGGGTTTCTGTCACTGACTATAATGAGACTTGGCTTATAATAGAGAAAAATATACATGTTTATTTATATTTTGGACATGTTTTGAGTTTTATCTAGTATAGTTTTTGTATTTTTAGTAGGAATGTGGTAGATGAAGAGATAAAAGCAAAGCCAGCAATGAAGTAAATAGAGAGGCCACACCATTTAGGCAGAATTTGTTTTCGTTCCAAAGTTTCACCCTGATGCCAGAAGTTATAGGACTGAGAAATACTTTGGAATAGCCACCACCATATTTTTTAAAATTCAGGACTCAGATAATATCTAATCCTACATAGATCATGTTAAAAATAATAAAAATTTGCTAAAACCCTTATCCAATTTATTTCCCTAAAAACTTCATTAAAAAATGAGAAAAGAGCAAGTAGTTATTATTACCTTCAATAAAAATATTGCTGGAGGTAAGAAATAATCAGTTAACTACTTCAGAGTCCTCGGCAGACTCTTGCCAGACCCATACGTGAGGGAAGAGAGGTTGAAGAAGGCGATTTGAAAACCGTAGCACTCCCGGATTTGGTCCTGATCAGAAATCAGTGGCTCCTGATCTCAGCGACTTCAGTCTGCCCCTACTTTGCCCACCCCTCTGTCTACGTGCAGAAAGCAATTGGGAAGGAATGCGTTTTTATGTTTGGCAAGACTGTGTTTGATGTATGCCAAGTCCAAGTGCTCAGATAATTGTTTCTGTCACAAATCCTGGCTGTAGTCAACACGCAGGTGCTCCCCTGGAAAGCCATCAGCAACCAGAGCCACAGGGGGACCCAGGAAGGTCCATTTTCTTTGTGCTCACCCCATTTCTTTGAATGTAAAATGAAGGTTAGGCTATCAAATTACTTAATAAGTCACGCAACACGTCACTAGTGTTGGAATCTCTTAATCATGTAGAGTTTTCGAACACTATGGAAATGTAAGGGAGAGACAAGAAAATCTCCACTGATGTGAGTGGAAAAAAATGACAGGTCCAAAGGTTCTAGGCTGCCTGGGGAGAATTAGGCATTTGCAGCTTATAAATGCTTGTGGGAGAGGATCAGCTGTCAGAGCAAACACGTAGGAGCAGCTGTACCATGCCAGCATCAAAGGCACACAGGCAGCTCCGTGACCGGGCTGCACCAGGGATGTCACAGTCCTAATGACTTCCATTCACTCCTAAAATACCTATCAGTCTCTCCCTGAAGCTGAACTATTTGATCCCCTTCTTCCATCATCATCAAGGGGCTGCGTTTTGTGGGAAGGGCATGGCGATTCCCATGCCAAGTGACGAGGCTGGGAAATTTGTTTCCAGTGGCTTACGTATTTTTCACATGCCCTTCAAGCCCCTGTGCCTTGTGTCTGTTGTTCCAGGCTTCTCAGCCTGCTCCTGTGCCCAGCCCTCAGATTAATGGACTCAGGCATGGCTCTCACTTGGAGGCAGAAGAGAAAAAGTCCATTCTGCATTCGCTCATGAATGAGTGGCAATGCCCCATTGCCAGGAACTAGTATCTCGATATGTTAGAATTGTTTCAGTTGGAAGTTGCAAACCCAACTCAATCTGTTGTAAGAAAAAGAGGAAATATGTTGTTTTATTTCAGTAAAAAGCCTATGGGTAGATTTTTAGTCAAGGCGAAATCTAAGATAAAAATAATGTCACGTAAGAAGATATTGCAAAAAGAAGGATTGGATGCTGGCCAGGCAAAAATAATAGATGCCCATCAGTATTCTCCTGATGATAGATTGATGACTTTGTATGTTACAAAACACAATGAACAAGATAGATAGGCAGGAGCTTAAAGAGTAGTGGGATCCACATAAATGTGCAATTGCAATATGACATGGTAGATGTTAAGGTGGAAAATTATAGCATATTATGAGCACATGGGAAGGGTACCCAACCCAGCTGAGAGCAGAGTAGGGTCAGGGAAACCTTTTACAGAGCAAAGGATATTTAAGTAAAATATATTAGAGTTAGATGAGAGGGGATTAATTAAGGAGGTCGAAGGGAGAGGGTGATGCAATAAAAGCTTTGAGATATTGAAATCCAATCATAAATCAGGTAGGGCATGTCTGAAATAATGCTATAAATCTATATGAAGTGAGTGATTTTCTGAAATTTGATTCATACTTAATTTTTCAGGATTTTTATTTTTTGGAAGTTTATGTTTGCATGTGTAAACTTCTTTCCATCTTTTTTCTCTTTTTTCTTTCTTTCCTTCATCCCATCTTTCCTCCATGTCTCCTCTATTTCCTCCATTTTATTCATTTTATATATT
>NW_005353490.1:381450-409426 GCF_000412655.1 Myotis brandtii | reverse complement strand
AACATTTCTTTATTTATTTTTTAATCCTCACCCAAGGATTTTTTTCCATTGATTTTTAGAGAACGTAGAAGAGAGACAGAGAGAAATATCGATGTGAGAAAAACACATGGATTGGTTGCCTTCTGTATGAGCCTTGAATATATATATATGTTTTTATTGATTCCAGAGAGGAAGAGAGAGGGAGAGAGAAATAGAAACATCAATGATGAGAGAGAATCATTGACTGGCTGCCTCCTGCACACCCCCTGTTGGGTATTGAGCCCACAACCCAGGCATGTGTCCTTGATTGGAATCGAACCCAGGACCCTTTAGTCCACAGGCCGATGCTCTATCCACTGAGCCAAACTGGCTAGGGCTATTTTTATTTATTTCAGAGAGGAAAGGAGAAGAAGAGAGATATGGAAACATCAATAATGAGAGAGAATTATTGATTGGCTGCCTCCTACGCACCCCCTACTGGGGATCCAGCCCCCAATCCGCGCATGTGCCCTGACCAGGAATTGAACTGTGTCCTCCTGGTTCATAGGTTGATGCTCAACCACTGAGTCACACCGGCTGGGCTATTTCCTCCTTTTTGACAGGGGTCCTGTGCTGGAGAGAACTGATCAGTCTGTGGTTGGTGTTGAGTGACTGTGCATGGGTGTGTGTGTGTGTGTGTGTGTGTGCACGCGCACATGGGTTTGTGCTCATTCACTTATCAAACTTAGTTTTTGAAAAGCCTCTTTACTGAATCTTGATTTGAAAAACTTTTAAGTCACCATATAAATTCTCAGTCTGAAATTTGTAAATGTATTAATTCAAATTTAATATTACCTTAACCTGACAATTGTAGGCAAGAATGCCAAGGGTCAAAATTCCCTTTCATATATACTCTTGTGTTCAAGAAATTGAGAATTTACAACCTATATCAAAAACAAAGTAGCCTTAACCAAATGCAAAACTTCAAATTTCTTTGAAAAAAATGAGTGTTAACACTTTTTCAAAGTGGTGTTTGTGGGACATTAATGTAAGCCATGATCATTCTTTGGTCCTCAGTCCCACACTGCCTCATCTGTTGCATAGGATATGATACTAGTACAGGAGGCAAATGGACATATGCTAAATGGTTACACTGAGCCAAAATCAAATTTTCACCCATACCCTTGTACTAAGCCTACCAGACCTGCATTTGTGGACAAGAGTGCCCAATGTACATCAATAGATTTGTATATTTCAAAATACTGTGGACAAATGTTTTTCCATTAGCTGCTGGTTAAACATTTTGTATCCACTTGCATATGCATGATCATGGGTACAACAGGACTCCCATGCCAGATAAGTCACATTGAAGATGATCTTAGGGATTTTAGAGAAAAAGCAACTTTAAATTCAATAAATAGATTTGAATTATTGGCTGCTTTCATGTTCTTTTTCATGGAGTGATAATTTGTAGTTGCACCTTCTTTCTTAAGCTGTACAATTTCACGCGAGATTAACAAATCCCTGCCTCTCGAGATAATTATTTTCTCTTTACCCTCTGACTTAATTTTTGTTGTGTTTAATTTAAGAAATACATGGTTGTTTTTCTTCTCTGTTCTCTGTAGTGCCGGCAGTGTGGAGTGGAGATGGGGAGACATAGCAGTAGAAAAGTAGCCCTGCAGAATCAACAGCAAAAGTGTTCTACTCCGATGTCTTCCTTACCAGGACATGCTACAAGAGCAAGTTTTACCCTGTACAGGTAAAGTTCCCACCTGCTTCTGAAGAAGCTTTTTAAGCAGCCACATGTGTTCTTAACACTCAGTGTATACTGATGGTAATGTTTTCACAGGGTTTCCGGGAACAGTAGTTGCTCCTTATTTAATCTTTGTTTTAGTGCATCAGTTTGTAGCGTTTATCAAACTAGTCTCTTCCTCACAACTAATTTTTCCCTTTCTATATGCCCACCTCTATGCCATCAACATTTCTTTTACCAATGGTCATACTCTGATGCTTTATCAGTAGTGTCTAGAATTTTTGGCATACCAAGGCAAAAACAGGAGCACCTAGCAAGATGCCTGGCAGAGGTGAGTCACCAATACATTAAAAAACAATCCATTCATTAAGTTGAGGAAGGAGATGTGAAAAGTACACCTGGTCAGTGGCATCATATTTTATCAATAAGTGTCACTATTGAGTACCTGATTGTACTCTTATTTCTAAATTCTTTTGATGCTGCAATTTATATAAATTTAATTTCCTTAACTTAATTCTGGAAGTTCAAAATTAAGGTTGTTGAACATATTTTTACCTAGGAACCCATGTATTAGACCCTCGGATAAGGGAGTGCATTATCTTAGTCCTACTTAGCACATGCTCTTGCCGCATCTTCACATCACCATCATCAATACCACCATCACTAATTTTGTCATTGCTACTATTTAGTGAGCAACTATATCCCAGGCATTACACAAGCACTTAATGTTTTATTTAATCCTTGCCACAAGCCTGTGAGGCAGGTATTTTATTATTTCCATTCTACAAATGAGAAAGTGGAAACTATAAGGGTTAAGTTGTATCTCACAAGAAAACATCTAATAAATGGCAGAACTGGAATTTAAGCAGCATCAACACATCTTCATGGCCAAACAGCTGCATCAAAAGGTCAGCGTCATGATGGCTGGTCAAAATTACTCTATTAAGGATGCCTGTGATGTGTGAGATGTGGGCAGATATTTCCCATAAGTGCAAGGAAAATGTTTCTGGGATGCTAATTAATTTAAAATTATTATATTTGCTACTCAAGAAATGACTTTGTAGAAGAAATATGAACATGTTACTAGTGATACAAGCTCAAAGAAAGCTCTGAAAGATGAAGTTGCTATTTATGTGAATATTTTTGCAAACTGGAACATTTTACACACTAAATTCTTTTATCACTACAGTTTATTCACAACAGAGTATAGAAGAAGTGATTTATGCCTGTAATAGTCAAAGCAGACCTGGATATGCATGGAAAGCTAATGGTGTTCTTATTTCAAATGTTGGGCTGGAAATTAATTTCACCAAACATCCCATTTCGGCCAAATACTATGTAGCTTCACATTTACTGATATATAAATGTGACGAATTAACTTCGAATTGACACTATTCCAAGCTATTTCTTTTTCCTATTATCTTTGTTTATCAGTTGGCATTGGCTACTTTATAGTTCCATTTGCTTTCCATGTTCAACTTTTACAGTTAAGCACAGTAATTTGTTTTGTGTTCTTATATGTGTTGCAATGGAGGAAAATGCTGTAAGAAAAATACCTGGTAAAAATGTATGTGTATATGTTGATATAAGAATGTTTAAAGAAATATACACCAAACTATTAGCATTGATAATATCTCAAGTGGTATCACTTACATTTTTTAATATTTGCTTATTAGTATTTTCTCTTTTTGTACACTGATTTGCCTTGAAAAAAAAAACACACAAAGAGAATTCACTCCATAAGGATCTTAGGGAATCATTGAATTGAAAGGTAGCAATGGGTTTGGGAGAGAAATTGGAACTAATGTAGGTATGAGAGTAAGAGTAGATGTGATTTTAAAGTCTATATATGCCCATCAGCTTGCACTTATAGCCATATCTTAGGGGGCCATTCCTGGTTCCCGGGTCAGGGTGGGAAGCACTCACTCTTTTCCCTACTCCTTGTCTCTCACTGGGGTCGGTACCTCATTCTTTGCTGGAAGTGCCTATTTTTCACTGTAGAGATGAAAAATTCCAGTGTGTATTGTCCCTGCCTCCTTATAGCTTGAACATGGCCATGTGATCTATCCTTGTCAGTGGTCCCTGAAAAAAACTTCTGGGGAAGTTCTTAGGGAGAGACTTCTGGGAAATATTATCCTCTTAGTAATAATAAAAGATGGGCAAGAAGAAACTGTCTTTTTCTTTTGCCTTCAGATGTGACTGTAATGTTGTGGTCTTGAACCATGAAGGAAAAAATTTGACATCAAGGGCCAACTAGCTGAGACTGGTAGAAAAGATGGAAGAAACCATATGTCCTTACTAATGCCTTTGAGCTACTACTCCAATACTGGAATTGCTCTGCCTCTAAACTTCTTGTTAGTTGAATTAACAAGCCCTATTATTTAAGCTTATTATTGTGTATTCTCATGTAACCACCTCCTCCTCCTTCTTTTTCTCCTTCAGGTAATAAAACCAAGGTCTCCGTGTATATCAGTTCATACAATCATGTGCTCAGGAAGTAGGATGGCCTTTGCTAGCTACTCATTCTCAGATTCCTGGTCATTAGTGTTGCTTGTAATTGTTTGGCTAAAGGGTCTCACTGCCATGGCAGATTAATGCACCAAATGAGGTAGCAAATTGTCCACTTAGACCAGGTAGGACACTATGCTAAGATTTATAGATGAGTCATTTGGGGCTGGGGTGAGGAGACGATTCAGAATTAAGCATAGGAGAAATGAGGGTTGTTTCTCAGCTATGCTAAATAGGTCACATTGAAAGGAAGTTATCCAAAGATTTTTCCACTGCAAGCATTCAAATTATTTGGCGTTTTGAGGATCGTGGTGGGATATGGCAGGAGGCCATAAAGGAATCTAAGAAAAACAATAATTTAATTACATTTAATGTATTGAAAAAGATTCCTAGCCTTCTCCAGCATCATATTCAAAATTTCAAGGAGACACTCATACCACAGATTATAGGAATATTTTTTATCTCTATTGATTGAGAAAATATATGATGAAAAAACTTATTAAACTGATTGCACATACTCATCTGAGGCTCTCCATAGACATATGCTAGAAACCTTCATTCGACAGAATTTCCATAGCCAGCTGTGGAGGAGAAAAGAGCATTATAATGGGGGAACTTTAAAAATATTCATAATTAGGTGTGGGAGTAGGACACTGGGGCTGAATTCTGACTCTTTAGGGAACATATTAAAAAGAACATCCTTATTCTTTAATAAAATAAGAAATAAAGAAAAAGAGAGAAAAAAGAAAGAAAAGCAGGAAGGAAAAAAAGAAAGAAGGAAAGAATCAAGGAAAAAGAAAACCCAACAAAAGATTATCTTTTAATTACCTGTTCCAGCTGTGCGCAGTGGCAGTATCATAGCCAATGAGGTTTATCAGAGGCAAGATTATTGCTAATTGAAAAAAAAAATTTATCTGTTCCACCCTCCTCTCACTTTATCTCAGGGCTACATAAGTGTGTTTTAGAATTTGATTTATACATTATATATATCTACCTAATAAATAGAATATAAATAAAAACATTCTTTTTGTTATGCAACTCAATTCCAATGATTTCCAATATAGTTTCTTAACCTTGACACTACTAACATTTTGGGCTGATTAACTCTTTTTGTGGTGGTTGCCCTATGCATTTTAGGGTGTTTAGCAGCATCAATGGCCCTAACCCTTAGATGCTAGCAGAACTCCCCAATAGTGACAACCAAAAATATCTCCTGATATTGCCAAATGTCCCCCAGAGGACAATCCCTGGTTCAGAACCACTGATCTAATATTAGTATCACTAGAGGCCCGGTGCACAAAAATGTCACACCCCCTTCAGGGTGGGGGTCCCCACTGGGGTGCCTGGCCAGCCTGGATGAGGGGATGATGGCTGTTTGCAGCTGGTCACACCCCCTTCAGGGTGGGGGTCCCCACTGGGGTGCCTGGCCAGCCTGGATGAGGGGATGATGGCTGTTTGCAGCTGGTCACACCCCCTTCAGGGTGGGGGTCCCCACTGGGGTGCCTGGCCAGCCTGGATGAGGGGATGATGGCTGTTTGCAGCTGGTCACACCCCCTTCAGGGTGGGGGTCCCCACTGGGGTGCCTGGCCAGCCTGGATGAGGGGATGATGGCTGTTTGCAGCTGGTCACACCCCCTTCAGGGTGGGGGTCCCCACTGGGGTGCCTGGCCAGCCTGGATGAGGGGATGATGGCTGTTTGCAGCTGGTCACACCCCCTTCAGGGTGGGGGTCCCCACTGGGGTGCCTGGCCAGCCTGGATGAGGGGATGATGGCTGTTTGCAGCTGGTCACACCCCCTTCAGGGTGGGGGTCCCCACTGGGGTGCCTGGCCAGCCTGGATGAGGGGATGATGGCTGTTTGCAGCTGGTCACACACCCTTCAGGGTGGGGGTCCCCACTGGGGTGCCTGGCCAGCCTGGATGAGGGGATGATGGCTGTTTGCAGCTGGTCACACACCCTTCAGGGTGGGGGTCCCCACTGGGGTGCCTGGCCAGCCTGGATGAGGGGATGATGGCTGTTTGCAGCTGGTCACACACCCTTCAGGGTGGGGGTCCCCACTGGGGTGCCTGGCCAGCCTGGATGAGGGGATGATGGCTGTTTGCAGCTGGTCACACACCCTTCAGGGTGGGGGTCCCCACTGGGGTGCCTGGCCAGCCTGGATGAGGGGATGATGGCTGTTTGCAGCTGGTCACACACCCTTCAGGGTGGGGGTCCCCACTGGGGTGCCTGGCCAGCCTGGATGAGGGGATGATGGCTGTTTGCAGCTGGTCACACACCCTTCAGGGTGGGGGTCCCCACTGGGGTGCCTGGCCAGTCTGGGTGAGGGGCTGAGGGCTGCTTTCAGGCTGGCGGTTGTTGACTGAAGCTCCCAACCGCTCCTTTTTTTTCTCTTTTTTTATTTTATTCTGGGCCAGCTTTAGCTCTGGCTCTAGCTCTGAGGCTTCGTATCTGGTTTGTTTGCCGTTCTATAATCGAAACAATGTATAACTTCAGCTCTGAGATCCCGGCAGGCTGAAAGCTGGTTTCTGGGGTTTTGTTTAGCTCCTACATTTGCAACATAGTACATAGTTGCTTAGAGTTGCAACTCAGAGGCCGGCAAGTCAGGTGGGGAACGTTGTAGTCTGCAGTCACTGGAGCAAGCAAGCCTCATGTTCGCTTCCAGCTGCCTGGCTGCCGGCCGCCATCTTGGCTGACAGTTAATTTGCATAAGGATATGCTGATTAGCCAATGGGAAGGGTAGTGGTCGTACGCTAATTACCATGTTTCTCTTTTATTAGTGTAGATAATCTCTCTAATAATTCTTTAGTTCTTAAATAAAAATATTTGTACAACATATGGAAAAATGTAGAAGCAGTAATTAGACAAATACTAGTATTTTTTGAATGCATGCTATATGCCAGACACCGTGCTAGGTACTTGACATCCATTATTTTGTTTAATTCTCACAGCAAAATTATCAAATGTTATTATGTATCATAATCCTCTTCTTGTTCTCCTTGCCTTTTTTAACTGATGAGGAAACTGAGGCACAAAGAGAGTAAGTAAGCAGCTTGCTAGAATATGATGAAGCAAGAATGTGGATTCAGGCCAATGGACTCCAGAGCAATGAACTTAACACCTCTAATATAATATCCCTCTGAATAATGTATGATCCAGGGAGTAATATGTCCTGGGAAGTATCTGGGATGTGCAGTAAATTAAAACTTTATTTCCTTTCCCTCTCATTTCCACACAGAAGGATATCCATTAGCTTTGGTCTTCTTCCTCCCTTACTCTCCCTCAGGGGAGAAGAGTGAATTATCTGACGGGGGCATTTGAGATGAGACTCTGGGGATGCCCAGTTTTATCCCTTCCTCTTTTTCTCTTTGAAGTCCAGTTACCAAGTAAAAGCCTGTCTTGTGCTTCCCTCTGCATATTCTGGTGGTGCGTCCCAGGTGGCACTGGCTGGTGGTAAAGTCTGTCTAGTCTGGGGTTTGGTTTGGGAGGCCTCATTATTATATAACAGTCACATTTTCTACCGGCGGCTTTATCAGCAATGCAGGTGATGTCTTTCTATCCTATTCCTTGCCTTTCTCCTAATTTGTTTAGGACTCAATTGGGGAAGGAGGGTGCATTAGTTTCCCATTGATACACTGACAAATTACCACAGATTTAGTGCTTTAAGACAAATTTATTATCTTACAATTCTGGAGATCAGAACTGAAATGGGTCTTACTGGGCTAAAATGCAGCTGTGTTCCTTCTGGAGGTTCCAGAGGAGCTGAGAATCCTTTTCCTTGCTTTTTAAGCTCCTAGAGCAGTGATGGTGAACCTATGACACGCGTGTCAGAGGTGACACGCGAACTTATTTTTTTGGTTGATTTTTCTTTGTTAAATGGCATTTAAATATATAAAATAAATATCAAAAATATAAGTCGTTGTTTTACTATGGTTGCAAATATCAAAAAATTTCTATATGTGACACGGCACCAGAGTTAAGTTAGGGTTTTTCAAAATGCTGACACGCCGAGCTCAAAAGGTTCGCCATCACTGTCCTAGAGGCTACCCACATTCTTTGGCTCATGGCCCCTTCCTCCATTTTCAAATCCAGTGATTTAACATTTTCAGATCTCTGATCCAACCTTCTGCCCCACTCTTTCATCTTTTAAAGACTCTTGTGATACATTGGGCCCACCTGGATACCCCAGGGTAATCTACCTATTTCAAGATCCTTAACAAAGTCCCTCTTGTCATGTGAGGTAACATATTCACAGGTTCTGGAAATTAGGACATTATTCTATCTACCACAAATGGTACTATTGATTCATCCCTCCTCAACCCCTTGGTTGTATTTACTTATTAAAAGTCTCCTAACAATAAATGGATTCACAAGTAGTTAATAGTGGAGATATATATATATATATATAATCAATCACTGCAGCCCAGTGAAATTTAGGCCAAAGGCTGAGGCCTGACCTCTGTTTCCTGGTCATTAGTCTTGCTTATAATTGTTTGGCTGAAGGTTCTCACTGCTATGGCATCCAGCCAGGCAGGGTATGTGCACCAAATGAGGTAGAAATTCACAATGACTCAGGAAAGTGCTACTTAATGGAGCTGCAAGTTAGAATGCTGACTACCTTATCTCTTTAATGGCAATTTGTATTCACTTCCCTCTTCTAGGTGCTATAGGCGGGAGTAACATAACTATAAAGTGTGTGTGTGAGAATATGTATGATTTTTGAAGTAAGGAGTTGTGCCCATATATTCATTATATGTGCATTTCCTAGAAGGAATAATATTCCCTGTGTCCCTCATCCTCTTGGGAGCTGGACCATTCTGACATATAATTGCAGTTTTAATTCAACAGCCCTTCCTGTCCTGCAAAGAATCAGCTGAATCATTAGGTCCCAACGGAAAGTGCAACGGCCAGTATGCAGGAAGTGGGTCCAGTGCAGCTGCCAATCTGCTGAACAGTGATAGGAACATAGGACAGGTGGCCATAGGAGCAGATGGCCAAAACAAGTGCTGCTAAGAGTCTTAACCTGAGGTTGGAGAGAGCCAGGAGGGATGGCCATCTGGGAATAGCCAGAGACAGGGTGCTAGGAGGGCCTCTACTGAATCTTGCAAGGATGGGTTGCCAAGGTGAGGAGACAGGAAGGTGTTTGAAAGGATACACATAGGTAGGATGATTGAAGTAAAGGAGGAAACGATGTTATTGATCGGGCACTTCAAAGCTGTCTGCTAAGTGACTCTAGACTGAGACTATACATGAAGTGTTTGCTGTGGTCACTGCATTTGCATGATACCTGCTGCTTGTATTAGAGATGAAGACAATGCAGAAAGGAGGTATGGTAGACGGAGTAAAATGAATGAAAGCAATGAACAGCCCAGGAAGGGAGCTCTGAGAGGAGGCCTAGAGCACTGATATCTGATGTGGAATATTGTAACTTCCTCTCTGGTGTTGTGACTATTCTTAAGAGCAACGTTTTGAGAAGTGAAGAAAGTACTGAATCAACGGTTGCGGGAAATACAGCAGGGATGGCAACACACACAAGTGGCATTGGGTTGGCGGGAGGTGATGGGGAATTGGGCTGGCCATGAGAAGAGATGGGGAACCAGAGGACACTTCCTCCCATCACTGCCCCAAACCTTTGAAAATACTGGAGATTTCCTACAATTTTTGTGGGGTGAGAGTATAAGTTATTTTGTTTGAATAAAAAAAAAAAGATGATTGCAGAGGATGAGTGGCTGGGGAGCATTTGGGTTATATTACTAATTTACCAATGATGAGGGGCTGGAGGTTAAACCATTATTTTAATGCAACATAACTGCTTACTTATAATGAATTATAATATGTAACAATGTAGTAAAGTTATAAATTTTACCAGCTTTAAGGGGACCCCTCTGACCACATTTGTGAAAAGATGAGCATAAAAAAAGATAAAATAATGGATTGTAACATTGAATTTTAAAAGAATCATTAAGTTACAACTGGTACATACAGACAAGGCAACGTTATTAAGTGCTAAAATGAAATGAGCTATCAAGTCATAAAAAGACTTGGAGGAATCTTAAATGCAGATCACCACATTAAAGAAGGCAATCTGAAAAGGCTACATACTGTATGATTACAACTATATGACATTCTGGAACAGGCAAAACTCGAGTCAATAAAAAGATCAGTGGTTGCCAGGGTTAGTGGGGAGGGAGGGAAGAATAGGCAGAACACAGAGGACTTTTGAGGCAGTGAAATACTCTGTATGATACTATAATGGTAGACACATTTGTCTAAGCCTATGGAATGTACAGAATGAACTGTAATGTAAACTATGGACTTTGGGTGATTATGTTAATGTAGGTTCCTCAGGTATATCAAATGTACCATTCTGGTGAGGAAGGTGTTGAAATTGGGGAGGTTGTACATGTGTGGGGGGAGGCAGTATACAGAAAAATCTCTGCACCTTCCTCATACATACATACATACATACATATATATGTACATATAAATTCAGATCATCTCAAAATGTCATTTATTATTTTCTTTATTATAAAGGGCAAAAGTATCTTTACAATGAAAAAATAGGGCCAACTTTTTAATGAAACAATCAGACAGCATCATTAATAATGAGATATTATATCCTAATGTGATGTAATGGGGATGACACAACATCACTCACATAATGTTGCCAAAATCTTTCCAAAAATGTTTAAATTGAATTGAATCATAGGGAAATGATCTGCAAAATCCAGGTTGTAAAACACTTTACAAAACAAATAACCTGGCTTCTTAAGAAATATCAATGTGATAAAAGACCCCCAAAAAAGTGGGGGGACAGAGAGGGAGGGAGATAATGGAGAAAACTGTTCCACATGAAAGGAAGTTAGGAAGACATGGTAACAAAATACAATGTAGCAACCTTGATAGGATCCTAGATTAAAAGAAGAAAAAAACACTCTAAGGCAGTGGTTCTCAACCTTGGCTGCACATTAGAATCACCTGGGAATCTTTTTAAAATCCTGATTTCTGGGCCTCATCCTCCGGAAATTCTGTTTCTTTGTTATGGGGTGGGGCCACAACATTAGTAACAAAGAAACAGAATTTCCGTAGGATGAGGCCCAGAAATCAGGATTTTAAAAAGATCCCCAGGTGATTCTAATGTGCAGCCAAGGTTGAGAACCACTGCTCTAAGGACTTTATTGGGTCAATCAGAAAAGTTTGACCATCAACTATATGTTTGATGATCGTGTATCAAAGTTAAGTACTTAAGAGTTCAATAATGGTATTGCTTATGTAGGAGAATGTTCTTCTTATTAAGAGGTAAGTGCTAAAATACTTATGATTGACATATCATGATGTCTGCAATTTATTTTCAAATGGTACACCCACCACACAAACACACAGAGTGAGAGAGAACAAATGAGACAAAACATTTAAAACTGGTGAATCTAGAGGGAAGGTAATGGATGATCCTTATACTATTCCTTCAATTTCTCTGATGTTTTGAAAAATTTCAAAATAACACACTCAGGTATTATCCAGAGTAGGATATCTGAAACCAGGTGGTTTCAATAAATTATCAAGACACAATACTAGTATACTGTCAGAAATGCTCCTGTAATTCTGTAAGAGCATACTGACAGGTATTCTATTACATGCTAGTACCCACAAAGGGAAAAGTGTAGCAAATGAATTAGTTAATGTCTGCAGAATGCTCAGTGTATACTTCTGTTATGGCTGGCTTGCAAATGCCTGGATTAGAGGGGTTAGACCAAAAAAAGAAAAGAATACATAAATGGAACGTCATGAGTTTCACCTAGTAATATTATTGACAGCACCAGCTGCCGAAGGCCTAACCCTAATGAGACATTGGGGAGGCCTTACTGGCAACAGTGGCTAGTACAAAGGTCCTATTTGTGTCAGAAGGACAGGTTTCATGCTTTGAGGGGAGCCCATGGAACATACTTATGAAAGAAAGGTAGCAACAGAGAAATAAATAGACAGTTAATCAAATTGAATAATCTCACCTATGATAGATAAATTATTTTATACTTAGCCAAGATCGACATTCTTTCTATGTAAAGATTCTGAATAAAGGAAGTTTAAAGAGTTAGGTTGTTTTTGCTTCTGCATTGGGAAAGACTTTATGTCTCAATTTTACAGACACCGTGAAAAGCCAGTTAAGAAAATAATGAAGAAATGTAAAATAAGTGAGTGCTTTCTATGTGGACTTTAGAATCTTATGTAATCAACGATTCCATACAAAAGTTCCACGAGAGATGATGTAATCCAGAGAAGATCACTTCCTGTGTTTCCCTGTGAGCCACCCCGGGAAATCTGGCGAGGCTTGAGCGAGACCAGCTGCACACGATAGCCAGACACTGGGTCTGGACTGGAGGGAAAAGAGATTGTCCATGTGCTTCTTCCTTCTGGTCCCATTTGTTTATTTTACTCTTTTGTTTCCCTTGCTTGAGGAGACATCCAAAAAGTATTACTAAGTGCAATGTCAGAGAGTTTACTGCCGATCTTTTTGTGGGCTGGGTAAACAAGGTGAAGGGATTAAGAAGTACAAATTGGCAGTTTCAGAGTACTCATGGAGATGTAAAGTACAGCATAGGGAACATAGTCAATAATATTGGGATAACTATGTATGGTGCCGGGTGGGTCCTAGACTAATTAGGGATCACTTCGTAAGTCCTATACGTCTAACTACCATGTTGCACACCTGAAATTAATATAATATAAAAAATCAACTGTAATTAAAAAATGATAATAAAAAGGAAGGCCCCCCCCTCAGGTGGCCTCCAGTGAAGATAATAAATCACAAGTATCAAAGCATTCAGATTTGTTAAATTAAAAGACATCCGTGTGTTCTGATGTGCTTAGTTTGGATTTGCTGTTATTGGTGTTCAAGTGCTCAATGCTCTGCACCAAGTCTGATTGCAGAGGCAACAAACAACTTCTTTATGGGCAAGTTACATGGATTCTTGAGCCTTAGCTTTTGTAAGATGACCCAAATGTGCTAGAATTCATTGTTTTCTCACTGTCACTGGCTTGATGCCAGTGTTATGCATTCTCAAGAAATCTGGGGAAAGCAAGAAAATAGCAAACAAATGGATTAAAGTATAGGATAACAGGATTTTTATACTTATTTTAGAAGGCATGATTTCATGTGGCATCCCTGCTATAGTTGGTGTTTATCCACACATTTTGATGATCTATTAAGATCTGTGTTTCTTGCTTTGTCTTTAGGAAGTAGTTCCCTCCCGACTTTATGACTGTGCACTGACCAGGCACATGTTTTTAGTCACTTACTAGTTAGGTTGTTCATTAACAACAAGCAATGACCAGGTGGGAAGTCCACATTGACTAAATCAACTGGATTAATGCAAAGATTCCACTTCTCTTGGGTCTGCTAGAAGACATCTCTCTCATTGTTGGAGAGTGGTTGGCAGTCTTCAGCACCGTGACCTCCATGTTGCCTTTGGCACTTACCTTTCTGCATGCCACAGCCCGGTGCACACGCCTCTTAACCTATCATAAACAAGCACAATTTGAGAAGTGTTAGTTGGAAAAGGAGAGTACATTTTTTCTTCCCAAATCTGTAATTTCTGATTTGGATTAAAGTTGGCAGTCTTTAAAAATAAAAAGGATAATTCATTCAATGCATATTTACTATGTGCCAGACACAAGAGGCTATAGCAGTAAACTTTCAGCGAAGGCTTAGTTCTCATAAAACTTGCATCCAGAGGAAGGAGACAGACAATAAACAGTGATAAAAATAAACAATGCAATTCTAGATAGTGATAAATACCATGGAAAAAAAAAGTAGTGTGTGTGCATGGGAGACTACTGTGGATTGAGCAGTCAGGGAAAGCCTCTCTGCTCCCTTGAGCTATGATTTATTGGATGCTTCCTGTGCTAGGCCTGGCCTAAGAGTTTTATTTAGATTAACTCATTTAATGCACACAGTAACCCAGGGGAAAGTAGGATCGTTTCCTTCCCACAAATGAGGAAGGAGACACTTGGAGACTGGCCCAGGACCACACAGATGATAAATGGTGGAGCCAAATTTGAACTCAGGGAGCTTAGCTCCGGAACCTGTCCTTTACTTGCTCCAGATACTGTCTGCCTTAAGCTGAAACCTAAAGGGCCCATAGAACCCAGCCATGTAGAGTTGGCAGTAAGCTGTGCTGGGCAGAGGGAATAGCAATGCAAGTTGTTGAGCAGGAAGGAGGTTGTGATGTCCCAGGAGCAGACCAGAGACCACCGTAGCTGGAACAGAATGAGTGAGGGCATGCGGGGAGGCTGGTTGAGGCTCAGAGCTGGGCAGAAGCCAGACCTAGTAAGATCTCGTGGTCCTTGGTGAGGAGTTAGGTTTAATTCTAAGGGAAGCCATTGAAGGGTTATAAGAAGGGAAGCAGTTTTTCCTTTAGACCGAGTAAGATGAGGCCTGGTCCTGGGCTCTGTGCTTTTGTGGGCTCCACATACATCATACACAAACACTACACACCCATGTGCATGTGTACACAAGCGTACACACACAAACACTCATATACATGCATCATACAGGTTCTTCAGGTTCTAGTTATTGTTTTTTGTGAAAATAGTGATAAAAAGGTAATTTATATGATAAAGTTAAAATATTTGTAATACTTTCAGCAACAACAATAAATATGTACAACTTCATTAAGTATTTAAATATGATATGTAAAATTTGAGGTTTATTTTTTAATCTAAATGTTGTTTTACGAATTGCTTTCCCAGTTTTCTGGTTGTTACTGTCTTAGCAAGAGAAAGTTTCTCCAAGTTGTAATTAATTAAAATAAAACTAAGAATTAAAATAACCCAAGAAAGGGGATCTAATTTGACATTGTTTTAATAGAACACAAATTATGTAAAAATCTTGATTATGACAAGATTTTTAATTTTTTAATTATTGATTTTACTGAAATAAAGGTAAGAACATAAATTTCATTTCATAAATAATAATTTATGAGCTATGTGTATCTTTATTTTATTGCTCAGGCAAGCATTGCTGGCCAATCACGAGAACACTCACCTGTGTGTAATAATAATTAAATTCAGTCATCTTTGATATTTTGCCAACTTTTAATCCTGTAAAATCTATACACATATCTTTTGATTTTTGTTTCTATACATATACATTTGCAAAACTATATGGAATATATTTTGTTTAACAAGTTATTGGTTTTATCTATCAGTTTAAACATTTAAATTAACGTCATGTGGCTTCCATTTGTCCCTCTACCTAGTAAGGAGTGAGCCTCCAGGGAGGTGACGTGATCTGATTTATATTTTTAAAGGATGAAGAAAAGCAACAAAGCTATAGTCATTTCTAAAAATGACATTGTCTGATTTATGTTTTTCAAAGATAAATAATAAAGCTCTATTCATTTCTGAAACACAAAATGAAAAATAAAAGGGTCTTTCAATCGTTTTTTTTTTCCTTAAAAGTTCAGCTAAGAGAGAAGTAGGCATTTTATATGGGGAAGAGGGCACAGGTAGCTTGGATTAATCTTTGTTACACAACATGTCAAATTTGGATTCTTGGATGATGAAAAACCCTCATCAAACCTCTTATGTTTCCTAGAACTGTGGTTCTTAGCCCTCCACGTTAGGGATACTTGTAGAGGTTTGAAAGCAGGCCTTTGCCCCACTCCAGAGATAAGAGTAATTGCTCTGAATGGGGCTTCTGGCTCTCTTAAAACTGGCCTCTTCACTCTTATTTGGCAATTTCAATGAATTTCCCTGCCTTTCCTTTTTAGTCTGGTAATTTTCTTCCTTTAACTGGATACAGCGGAACTGATCATCACTTTATTAGACTGTGATTGATGTTGCTTAGAAAAATAATAAAGTCACATGAATACATGTGGGCTAAAAATATAATGGATTTAATCAGGAGGCAACCTCAGTGGGATTTGAGCCTATGACCTTTTGTACTAGCCTCAGGGAGGTGGCTTATGATATGATTAAAAATATTATTAGACAGAATAAATACATTATCCAGTATTATAATACAGAATAAATATATTCTCTAGTATATATATATATATATATATATATATATATATATATCCACAAATGAGATTTACATTGCTCATGAGAGGCTGTTCACAGAATCCAGGGACTCAAATGTGGCCACCCATGCCAAGGTTTCTCTGAATATATTTCATGTTGGACTCAGGACCTGAGTTGGTTCATTCCCAAGCTTTATAGCAGACTGAGTGACGATGCTATAATGAAGGGCAGAGCACCTGAGCCCATAAACAAGGTGCGATGTAGGGAATACGGGCTGGCTGGGAAGGACTTTCATGATAGAGAATCATAAAACTGCTTGTGAGAGGCTTCTGCTAGAAAATATGGCTGCTGTTAGTGTGGTCATTGCCCGGATTCCAGACTGAGCAACAGCCTTTTATGATCGGAGGCAGTAGATTCCCTCCGTTAACATGAACAGTAAGTGTCCTGAAAAGACAGAGTCAAGGAAGCTGCACAATCAAGAAATCCTCTGGGCGAGGAATGCTCCCCGGGGCCCAGATGACTATTTCTGGGGTGATGCTGACTTGTTGTTGATAGACCCTTACTAGCAGTTGACATTCTGCTGGTAGATGTTTTTCCACTTCATTGAACCCTTTCGTTGTGTGTTGCCTCTTCATGTATGTTAATTTTTTTCTTGAAGTCTTTCCATCTCTACCACCATTATTGTAGTCCAAGCTCCCAGCCTCTCCTGCCCAAATGGCTGTAACAGCCTCCAACTGCTCTCCCTGCCTCCGGTCTTTGATCCCTCTAGTTCAGCGGTTCTCAACCTGTGGGTCGCGACCCCTTTGGGGGGGCCAATGACCCTTTCACAGGGATCACCTAAGACCATCGGAAAGCACATATATAATTACATATTGTTTTTGTGATTAATCACTATGCTTTAATTATGTTCAATTTGTAACAATGAAATTGGGGGTCACCACAACATGAGGAACTGTATTAAAGGGTCGCGGCATTAGGAAGGTTGAGAACCACTGCCTAGTTTATTCTCTGTATTTCACCATCAAAATCTTTCCTAAGTCTAAATATCTTATGTGATGCCCCTGCTGAAAAACCTCAATTATTCCTCAGTATTGTTAGGATAAAGTTTAAATCCCTGAGGAGAGCTTAGAGGGTACTTCATACCCACCCTCTGCCTACCTCTGCCACTTCCTCTTCTCTCACCTGATCCTTACCCTGTACCCAATCCCTACCAGTTTTGGGAGATCCACTAACATCCTGCATCAGAATTACTTGAAGGTGCTTGTTAAGAAATCCAGATCCCTGCGTTATATCCCATACGGATTGGACCAGAATTCCCGAGAGCTCCTAGGGGCGTCTTTTAAGTGCTAATTTGAGAACCATTTTCTAGGCCATTGAAATTGCTGAATGGAGATGAAATGTAAGCCTCCTGGATCACAGTGGGTAAACTCTGCTTCATTAGCCAGGTGAGCCATCAGAGGGTGACTTCAAAGGTCAGAGAGGTCTGGCTGGGCAAAAAAATATTGTCTCTTCTCTGTGGCTGACATTGAGAAATCTAGGAATCACTTGAATATACTTGAAAGTTTCTTTTAAAATATAAACTATCTTAGATATGTAACTTGCAGAAAGGTTTTAGCTTTGGCCTTCAGAGATCTAGGTAAAGTACAGCGAAAAGAAAGTGAGACTTACAGTCAGATGACCTGAGTAAGGCTTGAATCTGTCATTCTGGATATTTCAACCTTTTAATCTCCTGATTACATTATGGTTTCCTCATCTGTGAAATAAAAATAATAGTACTGCTAAGTTTAAATGAAGTAAAGAAATCTTTTGTAAACATTCATTGCCATCACCCAAGTTGGTATATATTCTGTCCCTTTCTCTGGCTTTTATAGAAGGAAGAAGTGAGCAATGAACCCAGAAATGGGATACTTCAATATTGATTTGGCTGTTCTGGATTATGCTACTTTTTTTTTTAAACAGTAAGTTGTTCCTCAGTGATACTCTTAACCTTGTCATTTTGGACTTACTCTTTTTCAAATAGAAATCTTTGCATTTGGACAGAAGAGAGTGGGGGAAGCTGTTTGCTCCTTACTTTTGTATTGTTAAATTGATAGAAATTTCCTTCCACCTGTGATCCTGCGAACATAGGACTCTTAGAAGGGCACCATGAAAAATCAGTTCTGTTGGTGACATTTTCGCCCTTATCTTATTACTTAGGGACTTCAGTATGAAAAGTATCTTTCAGAAATTCTTCTGGAAAATTATTTTTCTCTGTTCTGCTATTTTGCCTCCAAGTGAAGCTATAGTTCTCCTGGACTGACATTAAAGCTCTTTCCCCACCCTCGGTTGTAAAGGCCTACAGGAGAAAATTATGTGATTCTACATGTAGATCAGGCAGTGGGAACAGATCAGCTGTTTAGATGCAAAAGGCTGTTTCCATGAAACTGATAGAAGGCATACCAGGGGACTGTTTCTGTGATTCAGAAGCATGTTTCAGAAGACAGCTTTATTTTAACCTTTTTAGCAAGGTTCTTCAGCGTTGTGACGAGGGTCTCTTATGCCCACTGGACACCTTGAACAATATTTACCTAATGGCTCGTTCTCTTTGCCTGTCCTTCATTCTAAAGGGTTCTTAAGACAAGTGACTGTTAGCTTTGTCCTACGTGCTATTTACCTTTACTTATGTTGACCTGGGTTTGGCCTTTTGAATAAGGACTTCACCAATCTCTCTTTACCTAAAATATTCCCAATTCACCTTTGCAGTATGGAAATGATAAGAAACCCACTCCCCCCGCCCTGAATAGCTCTTTTAGTCTCTCTGTATCCTTAAATTTGATCCTTCTCTCTCTCTCTCTCTCTCTCTCTCTCTTTCTCTTTTAAGAAGCATCAACACCTCAAATTTCAGGGATAAGTGCAAGCTTTTTGGAGCTAGATTGTTACAGTTTAAACCCTGTTTAAACCCTGTGTGATCTTGGGTAATTCACTTGGTATCACTAAGAACCAGTTTCCTCATTTGTTAAAAGGTAATACTGTGAGAATCAAATAATGTAACTCTTGGAAAGTTCTAAACACAGAGCTAGTACATGGTATGTATTAAATATATAATTTTGTCATTATCTTTATTATTATTCACTTTATTTGTCTAAACAATTCTTCTCAAAGGGCCAGGATTCTGACCATGTAGTAGCTTGAGCTAAGTGTTAATTGAGTGTTTTCTGAGTTCCCATGGCATCTTCTAGAGACCTCTGCCACCGGTTTTATCATGTGGTACATACAGGGCTGGCCTGAGGCTGGCATGCCCATGTGCACTGAATAAGATTCCTATTAACTGGTTGGTGTCTATAGTATGAGAATAGTTAATATATTTTGAATATCTCCCTAATCACAGATGTTACATATCTGTCTCCCCTGTTGGATTGAGTCCTCCCCAGGGCAAGGATTATACCTTATTGATACTCAGTGCCTAAGACCATGCTTGGCACACAGTAGACTCTCTATAACTCTTTGTTGAACCAAAATAAGTTGTGGTACCTTGAGGTACCAGAGTGGACTTGAGGTGTTATAGAAAAGTTGGCCACCTTTTGGCTGGAACTGAAAAAAACAAATGATATGGAGGAGCTGTGTCTAGGGAAGAAGGTCACATTGAGCCCTCTGTCTAAGTCAGGTCTGTATGAGTATCTCCAACTATGTTGTGTTCAAGCCTGCAGTAGTTTTCCCATCAGCTTTAATCACTATTTGGGTGTTCACTTTCAGACTATTGGAGGTTGACTTTGGGAAGCATCTACTCAACTCCTTTGAGGTATTTAGCAGTGCAAGCTGGTCATTAGCTGCTGCTTAATGAGATGACTCATCACATGTTCCCTTCTTGCTTCTATTCCTTCCCTAGCCTCCCTCTCAACCATTTCCAATGTGTGATTAATTTGAGTTGCAGACACCAGGTGCATTTTTTATCTTCTACAACCCCAATATAGTTGGAAGATAGTAGAGATCCTAAGATGATTTTCAAAACATAAATGAGGAAGAAATAAAATAATCCAACTTGTTCAACTGGTTTAAAATCTTACATATAGTTTTTTAATTCTGAGAGGGCTTATACATGTAATAAAATATCCCTTTCAATTTCATAGTTGTGTGGTTGAGGTGGGATTAGGTAGTGTCCAAACCAGAAACATATCAAAACTGTGATTTTCACTTTGGGAGTGTGAAGAAAAGACCAAAAACAAAAACTCAGGCAGATGTATGAGAAGAATGACTGTGAGGTATAGTAAAAGTTAACTCATGTCAGAATGAAAATATAGACTCCCATTGGATTATAAAAATTAATAAAATTAATAATAGGAGCATGGTGGCAGGTGGAGTGCCAGGATGAGACACCACTCAACCTCACTCATGACTCACGTTAATAACCATTATCAAAATGATAAGGAGACCACCTAAGGCCAGATGAATAGGGTTAAAACTGGTAGAGGCAAATTGTACTTCAGAACAAATTCAGATTTCTGCAAAGTGAGACAAAAATGTGTGTGCGCATGTAAAAGAAACAAATGGAGAGAGAAGGAGACAAAGAGACACTCTGAAATATATTTCCTCTAATAAATTATTTTTCTTCCTGAAGAAGTAGACTGAATGAATGGGAAGATCATTGGACCAGGAATCGAGAGTCTTGGGTTTGTACCTGGAGCTTGGTCTCCCTGAGCCCATTGCTTACTTATCTGAACCATGGCTCCATAAGCTGTGAAAGACTTCACAGGGTTATGGTGAGGTGATGACAAAGGTATAACTACCTTGAAAGTAAATTTTGTAAACACTGCAAGCTATCATTGCTGTTATTACAGAAGTATAATACTATAATTGATTATTAACCAAGGGTGATGTTGTCCACCTAACTATACCATTTTAGGCAGAGCTACACACATAGCTATTTCTGAAATGACTGAAGCACATGTCAAGTGTGGCTGCTGGATCATCACAAAAGGTATAATCATGTTGCTAAGATTATATACCAGCAATTTTCTCTCAAAAGGAGATTGATAAGAAAATTGACTTAGCACCCTGAAAACATTTAAAAAAAAATAAACACTATAAGATGCCCTGTGATAAAAAGTAGTTGTATTTTCCTCCTTCCCTTCCCTTCCCTCATCTCACTGTCCACTCTTTAACTCACTTTTCAAACAACAATTAAGCACTGTCTCTTTAAGACATTGCTTTGGGCTCTGGGAGGACCACCAAATAAGTAGGGCATGACCCTTGCCTTCAAGGAGGGTCCTGTCAACTCTGGGAAGTATTGGAAGTAGAGTGACTGGTCTTAATTACAGTAGGTCCTCGGGTTACATCAGAGATCCGTTCCTACTGCGCGATTTTTGCCGTAAGTCAGAACCCACCTACAGAAGCAACTACGTCACTCACATGCACAGCAGTCATGAAGTGAAACAGTGAAAAAATTTAAAAGAAAGCTAACAATTCCTGACCTTTACTTATGGTAAATAAATAATAAAAAACATAAAGCACATATGTACATACGTCTAAATGATGGAACTTTTTTTTTTATAAATAAATGGGAGATGGTGACATAACCACGAAACGACGTATGTCAAGTCTGACATAACCGAGGACTGCCTGCAATCACTTTTCCACTTCAGTGGAATGGTAATCTGGGCCAGGGCACAACATATAATTGAGTCTTTCACTATACAATTCTTTCCACCATAAATACCATCCTTTTTCTTATTAGATGGTGAACTCCTTATAGATTAGTTTAAATATTTGCTGCCCTAAAAAGCCTTTACTGCTTGCCTAGAGTTAGTAACCTCCTCCTTTTTATTTCCAAAGTACTTGGAGTCACACGTACCTGGTTGAGATCTATGCTTTGCCCCTTAACAGCTATTTACCAGTTACTGTGGGCTAGTTACTTGACCTCTCTGATTACCAGTTATATTGTCTGTAAAATGAGGCTAATGATGCTCCCCTCGAAGTGGTAGTGTTGTGAAGATTAAATGAGCTAATATAAGATGGATGCCTAAAACAGTTGGTGAGCCTCAAAACATGGGTTCAATGAATGAATAATAACATTTGTAATTCTTGGTTAAACATATTTGTAAAGCATGATTCCCATACTACACTGGGTGATCTTTGAGGACAGGCACCATGCTTCTTCCTACTTGTATCTCTGAGGCTTTGACCATAGAAGGATCTCCATAAATATTTGGTGAGTGAATGAAAGAATGGATGAAAAGTGGTAGTTGTGGGCAAGTAAAAGAGATAGAGTTAATTTACCAATATGTTTATGATTAAATTACAATTTTGTGAACTCATTAACAAAGTGGGAGTGCAGTAGGAGAAAGTAATTGATTGTGTTAGAAAGCATAAAGCAAATGTCTACAACCCAGGAATCCTGCTGATAAAGCCAACTGTTTTGACAACTGGAGTGAATTAGCTTCTAGTTGGATATCTCATGGGCCAGAGAAGCTGCCAGAATATTTGGGTGAAGAAGATAGTTTATAAAAAATATGGCATATTGGCATGTCACCAGGTTGTTTTCTCTCCTAGTAACAGAATATTTTAATGTTTTGGTGTGAGAGTACTCCTCTGCTGTAATGAATTTATAATGGGTTAAGATGAGTTATGCAAATGTGATCATCATAATTACAGTGACTTTGAGTTTCTGATTTCCTCTACTAATTATTCTTTAGGGATTTAGCAGTATGAGAGTTCATGATATCAAAAATCACTCTGGTTTTATGTATTACCATCCCCTCTTTTTACCTCCCAGAATAAATGTTTATTAAAATGAATATATGTCAAGGTAAAAATGTTCTCTTTGTAATTTCTCATTGGGAGGGAACTGTCGTTGATTAGGAAACTATCTTGTTAACTCACTGGGGTGACACATGAGATCCTGAGAGTATGGGTTGCCAGGAACTAAAGAAATAAGAGACAGCAGAATGGGACAGGAATTTGAGGATGGGAGTAAAGAGACTGGAGACAGGAGAGGGGGTGGGGAAAGATAGAGAGAGGACAGCTGTGCAGCAAGGCAAGAGGCTAGAGCCCAAGTTGTAGAAACTGCCTGGATTCTCATGGAAACAGAATTGTTTAAAATTAAATTTCAACTTCACTAGCTATTAGGGAAATGCAAATCAAAACTACCATGAGATAGCACTTCATACCTGTTAGAATGACTATTATCAACAAGACAAGTAATAGGTCTTGGAGAGGTTGTGGAGAAAAAAGAAACCTCATTCCTGCTGGTGGGAATGTAAATGGGTAGAGCCATTATGGAAAACAGTATGGAGATTCCTCAAAACATTAAGAATACAGCCCGGCTGGTGTGGCTCAGTGGTTGAGCTTTGACCTGTGAACCAGGAGGTCACGGTTCGATTCCTGGTCCTGGCACATGCCTGGGTTGCAGGTTTAATCCCCAGTGTGGGGATGCAGGAAGCAGCTGATCAATGATTCTCATTGATGTTTCTCTCTCTCCCTCTCCCTTCCTCTCTGAAATCAATAAAAATATATTAAATAAAAAAGAATTGACATGAGCTAATTTCTTTAAAATAATTAAGAATAGAGTTACCATATGACCCAGCAACCCCTTTTCTGGACATCTACCCCCAAAGTTTGAAAACATTTATTCTCAAAGATATATACAGCCCTATGTTCATTGCAGCATTAATCACAGTAGCCAAGATACGGAAACATTACTCATCCATTAGAAAATATGAAACACTGCCATTTGTGACAGCATGGATGGATCTTGAGAATATCATACTAAGCAAAATAAGTCAGACAGAAAAAGTCAGGAATCATATGATTTCATTCATATATGGAATATAAAACTGAAAACAACAAATGATCAAACAAGAAAAACAAACAAAAACTCAAAGACAACTGTATGGTTGTTACCAGAGAGAAGGAGGTTGGGGGCTAGTAAAAGTTAAAGGAGGTCAAATATATGGTGATGGAAGAAGATTTGACTGGGTAGTAGGCACACAATGCAATATACAGATGTCATAATATAGAATTGTACACTTGAAACCTTTATACTTTTATTAACCAATGTCACCCCAATAAATTTAATTAAGAAAAAAATTAAATTTCAAGTTGTTTCCACTACTGGACTGTAAACTGTATCTCCAGAAATCTTCAAAAAAATCTTTGCATGGAAAATTACAAACAGCCTGGGTTCACTTCTGGGCTGATGTAGTCCCAAACAGGGAAATCATTAGCAGGAGATGAGAGCCAAAGGGAACCTTGATAGAGAAGTGCTCTTTGCTCCAACGCCCTGTCCCCTCCCAAGATTTTACAGGAATCCTTGGAGGGTTTTGGACTTTCCACACTTTTCTGGAAAGATTAATTATCTAGATCTTGAGAGAAGGAAGAGTAAAGAAATGGCTAAGAGTGTGAGTTCAAGTCTCTGTTTTCTCTGTACCTCTGTATTACCTCCGGCATGTTACTTAGCCTTTATATGTCTCATCTGTAAAATAATCATAATGGCACCTGCATCACAGGGAGGATGAAATTAGATAAAGCTAGTAAAGTGCTTAGAACAGTGCCCAGCACATAGCAAGCATTTCATAAGTGTTAGATACTAGTGTAATTATTGTATATATCAAAATAATCTATTTTGTTGTGTTTCTGGTCAAAATTGCTTTTGCTTAGTGTACAGGGCAGTGTACTAGGACTTATACCTGACGAGGGTAAGTTTCAGTTCTTGGTAGGGAATTCTTACTATCTTTTCAGGGTGAAACACACATGCTTTATATGCAGAAAATATCTTCCTTCCTATGTCAGGAGCTTTGACTATGGCTCACAAACCCATAGTTCCTGATTTTTTTAATGTGACGATGTATTTGGAAATGTGCCTGGATCTTTCTATTAATGTTCCATTGTATTTATGCAGCTTTTTAGAATTTACAAAGGGCTATGCACAGTAGCCTGTGAACAAGGTGCCCTTATCCTTATTTTGCAAATGAGAAACTATGGCTCAGAAAGACTGGTTATCCACAGCACCAGATCCAAGGTGGTTGTAAATTAGAACTCAGGCATTTTGACTCCTTTTTCATTGATTTTTGGGAATATAAAGGGATATTCTTCATCATCTAAAGGAGCTCTACTATCTGCAAACTTCTACCCAGAGAGAGAAAAGCAGAAAAAAGATAGTTTTGATCTATTTTGTATATCAAAGGAGTCAGTTCTCCAAGATCAGAAATTTTTCTGTCTAAACTTAATGCAGACTTCCAGTGCTAATCTTATATAGTTATCTGAATCCCTTAGAAATTTGTGATTTGCTTCAATCAGTCAACTAATTTAATGAAAAGAAAATCATAGGCCCCCATCTTTGGAGAAATTATAACGTGGTCTGCTTTATGTACCTAAAGACACTATTCCCTTGAACTTTCCATCTCCCCTCTTTTCATAGCTTAAAATAGGGACCCCAAACTATGGTGCCACAGTGTGTGCTCTTTCTGAATGAATTAAAAAGGGAAATGCCAGTGGCTGCTTCAGTTACTCTACTCGTAAATCATCTCTTCCCTATTTTTATCTTATGTGATCATAATATAGCAAAGCTACAATCCATAGCACCTTAGAAGACAAACTATTTGGGGAGAAGGGTCTGTTACATGGTAGACAAGGGGGCAGGTAAGGGAGAAAGGAAGTTGCAGTTAACAGAAGCCTGATTGGAGGAGAAACTAGAAACTTGCTTTGTAAAATCTTATTATAAGTATTTGTTAAGAGAACTGAGCCTGAAGCTTTAAAAACTCAAATGGAGCTAGAAACCCAGGGCTAGGGTCAGTATGATTGAGTGATTTTCTGACATTTGGACAGCACAGAGTGAGCACACTGTATGAGAGAGAATGGCGGTTCAGTAATTGTAGCATCTTTACCCTGGTTATCTGATAGGTTAAAACAACTTTAAAAGGTGTTATTTCCTCACATTGGAGAGCCTGGCTACTTAAAGACCTGAAGACCATGGTGTGTGTGTTTTGGGGGGGAATGGGGGGCGTGAAGGAGGGTGTGGACAGGCTCACAGTGAGAGGGAATGGAGATAGAAAAAAGCCAGAGAGGCTTATGCTTAGTCAAGGGGAAAGTTCAGGAAAGTTAACAAATCCCAGAGGGCATTTAACTTCTATAAAGGACAGGTTACTTAAAAATTATATATGTATAAATTCACTTTGTGTTCTCATTTGATACCTTCCCAGGGTTTCTCTCTTTAGGGGTGTTGTGTTAACTTATGGAGAATGAGAAACCAGACACGGATGGATAGGGTTTCATGTTGTTGTTCTCACTTTGACATTGTAAACTGATTTTGCATAACCCTGCTTTACTGAAGGAGGGAGAGGAAGGAGAGTGAGCCCTGAACAGAATGCTGTTCTGGCATCTCCTGATTTCAGCAGTACAAAAAGGGTGTAATGCATTAGGATTCTCAGAGTACATTGAATCTGTTCCCGTCACTCTGAATATGGAATTAATGACTGTAATGCCTTTTGGACAAAGAAAGATGGCAATACGTGGCAATATTAATCAACAACGTATAGATTTGAAATGGGCTCTTCCAAAACTTTCCAATCAAATGCTAAATGATGCTAAAGGTCTTCAAAAGCAATTAGGGGAAAGAAACATCAAGTTAACCTTCATCATCTTCACTAATTAATATTTATTGAGTGTCTAGACATCTTGGTTTGCTTGAAAGAGGAAAATAATCTGGAATTTTATGATAATTGATGAAATACTTATGAGTTCAGTGACAAGGTAGAAAAGGTAATAAATGAAGTAGTTGAGCATGATACGAACTACTTGAAACATTTTTAGAATTTATTGAGGAGATCTCATTAGCAGGATCCTGAATACATCTACTGAGAACTAATGAGTTATGCCTCTGAAGTATCAATTTATTTCTTTTGGAAGAAATATAGTTAAACTATAGCAGGATTTTTGGCTAGTAGTTGAATTTCAGCAACTATCCTCTCTACTCTCTGCAGTTCAATTCAATTCTCTTTAATTATGTGTAATTTGTAACAAAGTCCAGTGCCTTTTTTTCAGGGCAGATAGAAATTAATAAATTAAGGTCTCTCTCTCTTTCTTTTTCCCAAAGACAAGCTCTAGTGGTTAAGAGACTTGGGTCCTAAGGAGTCTGGCTCCTGGTCAGTAATCCCATGTGTGATTTTTTGGTCCAACCATAAACAATGACACAGGCTCTACCTGACAGATAGCATGGGGGAGAGCTGCCCTCCCCACACCTGACTCAGTGCACAGCCAGTACAGCTCAGTCTCTGAAGGGAGTTGCAGGCCCCTTTGGTTGGTCATGCTTTTTGAAGGTTTGTGTTCCTGGCCCAGCATCTTCATACCTAGTTCTCTTTAACTGGGGACTTAGGTGAAGGTCTTCTTCAGATGCCTCTGCCAAGGCCTTCTTCTGGGGCTCAAGGGGAGGGGGGATTATGAAGGTACTTTCCCCTACTGTGACTCAGTGCTCAGTATTTTCATACTCCTAACTCTTCCCATCTCCTCCCAGGCCCTGGGGTCCATGAAACTGCAGGATTCTTTTGTTTAGGGTCCCCAACATTGAGACGATGCCCACATTTGTACCAATTCACCTGACTTTTGACCAGTGTGCCATTCCATGGGGATAATGAACAGGGGGCAGTTGGTGCTTTCTTTCTTCCTTCCTTCCTTTCGTTCTTCCTTTCGTTCTTCTTTTCTTTCTTTCTTTCTTTCTTTCTTTCTTTCTTTCTTTCTTTCTTTCTTTCTTTCTTTCTTTCTTTCTCTCTCTCT